>NC_046374.1:33183208-33483208 GCF_011125445.2 Fundulus heteroclitus
TCTACCACAGAGAAAATAATCCAGCTGCGGAAACTCCTAAAAGGTTGAACCAAAGAATCAAAGCGGAGCTACGTTTTTGTTAGAGGAAACAGAGTTTGGACATTTTCTCCGCATATTTCTGAGTAAGTTGGTTCGCTGTTGCGCACTTTTTTTCTGCGCCAACCTGTCCGCACCTTTTTACGTAAACCTTCAGGAGCCACCGTGCTGTTTATAAACTTGAATCAGGTTTATTCTCCTGGATTTATAGCTTTTTCATGTTTTAATGTGTGATATATAAGCGATGCACAATGTTGTACGACTATTTAAATTCATTAATATCATTTTAATTTATTTTATTTATTTATTTTTTGGAGTATTTGTTTTTAAGGAGGGGAAATTCCTTGTTTCTGATTGCTTTGGTTTTTTCACGCTTTTATTCTGCCTCTTAGATTGATTAAAAAAAGCAAGCAAGAAAAATATTATTCAACATTTCTACACAGTCCGAGCTAAAAGTGAAAATGAAACCAGAATTCCCCATTTTGTGCTTTTAGTGATGGGAGCAGGACTTTAAAACTAAATTATATAATCTCATTCATGCTAAATCTACAGAGTTGATGTATTTTGTTTCTGTTCACAGCTGTAAAACAACAATGTTCAACCCCAGATTGTTTCCGCTGGTTCTGGTGCTGACCGGAGTTCTGTGTTCTCCTGTAAAGGGTGAGCCACTTTATTTTCTGTGTGTAACGATTCACACTGACCGTTCATGCTGTGTAATAAACAGTTTTTAGTGAATGTCTCTTTCTTTAAAGACGTTATACATACACCCAGACAGTCAGTTTCCATCTTAAATAAAGAGTCTCCTGAAGCTTTCAAAAAATATTTATTAACTGACATCACTTTAGTACACGATTATGTCAATGTCAAATGTATTTATATAGCACTTTAAAAACAGAGTATCAAAACACTACTTCAAATAAATGCCAAAGAATAAAAATGAGTTTTAAGGAGCGATTTAAAATGATATAGGCTGTGGGCAGATCTAATTTGGAAAGATAGATTATTCCATAGAATAGGAACAACAACAAAAAAAGCCCGATCTCGGGTCCGAGGAACTGTCGGTAGCAGCTGATTATTTGATCGTAGGGTTCTGGACACAGACTGAAATTTTAAAAATGTCCCAAAGATAAGGGGGAGCTAACCTGTTTAAAACTTTATAAGTTAATACGAGCATCTTAAAATCTATTCGATAAAAGACGGGCAGCCTGCGTAAAGAGGCCAGTATATGCCTTATATGGTAATGCTTCCTGTAAGAAGCCGTGCTGCTGCGCTCTGGATCATTTCAAGTTGCTACATACTTAATTGAAAGTAAATGTAGAAGAGGCGTTAAATAATCCAAAGGACAAACAGACGAAGGCAAAAGGTGCCAAAAGCTTTAATTGGAAATAATATCAATAAAACAGGATTACTTGAAAGTCGTTAAAGACTAACAGGCATCTATAAAAAATCGTTTGCCCAAGAACAGCATCAGCAGTGCGACAGTGACAGCTGGCCTTCCACATTCCTGCCGGTGAAGGTGCCACCGGAAGGGCCACACCTGGCTGCCACAGATTGAGCCTTCTGTGTCTCCATAGAAGGTAAAACCAAAACGAGTACCTGAAAAAACAGAGTTAGAAAGAGGCAAGTGTGAAAATAACAGGCGTTTGCTGGAGGCCATGGAGGAGCGTCCACTTCAGCAGCAGCATCCGAAGCAGCCGCAGGGGCTGATGGGGGAGTGGGTCGGTGTTACACCAATATCTGCCACCCACTGGATGCATGTTGTTATGCCAGGGGCTTTGATCGTTTATAACAGTAAGTAAGTTTCATTCCAAAAGGGATAAAGGTAGAAATAGGTGCAGCTGTGGCTTAATTTGCTTACAGTGATCACAATGATGTAATTCAAATTTGCAAACCAAATCTTATTTCAATTTACTGTCCAAATGAACAGTAATAAGTTAGAAATCTGTACATTACTGCAGCTGCATGAATTTACCACCGCTCCGTCATTTGCAATAGTAATGTAATAGTAATATCATCTTTATTTTCATTGAAACATACATTACAACGAAATTTGTTCTCTGCTTTTAACCCATCACCCATGGGGAGCAGTGGGCTGCCACTGTGCCGCGCCCGGGGAGCAATTGGGGGTTAGGGGTCTTGCTCAGGGACCCAGAGTGCAGGCGCTGGGGATCGAACCGCGTACTTACATCCTTCTCTGAGTGCAAGCTCACTGCTCTAACCACTAGGCCAACACCTCCCCAGTGTTTGATACACCGCGCTTTCAGATCGGCGTCCGTAAATCGTGCGAGAGCTGGAGGAATGAGAGGAAAGCCCTGCAAAGAATAAATGTTACATTTAAAAAGGAGTGCAAAAAAAGCATTTTATAAGTCCGTCCGATCTGCATGGATGTCCACAACTGAAGTGTGTAAATAGGGGAGACATCGTCAATAATCCTGGAACAATGTTGACGTTTGTGGTGAAGACGTAACATCTGTAGAAAGGAGGAGAGTGGATGGATAAACGTGAAGCCAGAGGAATTTATTTCCTCTCTTTGGGTTTCTTGGTGTTTGATGTTGAACCTTTCAGTCTGTTTATGTCTATCATTGGAGATAATTTTCTAAATGTAATGACCTGCTGTTACCAAATGTTCCTGAGGACTTCACCAACCTGTGATCCCTTCATTCTCACCCCTGCAGGAAGACCTCTGCTCCAAGTAAACAACGCAGAGGAACACTCCAACGTCACACTGACACTGTCTGCATTTAACACAATCTCTGACGTTGTGTCCATTGAGCTGAGAAACGAAAGCAACATTTGTATTTATCGGTACCTCAACACATCTCCGACTGAGCCGCACGTAGATGCTGAGTTCAAAGGTCGACTGCAGTGTGATCCTCATCTCGACGGGAGCGGACAGATTAAATGTGTCCTGACTGACCTGAGGATGAACGACACGGGAAGTTATAAGGGAATCGTTAAAGTTCGTGGAAAAGCTGGTGAAAGACCGTGTAATACAACATGGCAGCTTGAAGTTGTCAAAGGTAAGCGGTCACCACTTACTAGGCCTGCAAACAGCACTGTGGCCAGGGGAGAAAGTAAGCTGGTCCGCTCCGGTACTGCGTAACATTAAAATAATTTACCAAAGCAGTACCAGTAAGAGGGGAGAGCAGCTGGCACCTATAAAGCCTTCATTCAGAACCAGCTGTGGCTGCGCGTTGGATCAGAGAACAGATCTGCTAACCAGATGCAGTCTAAAACGCCACAGTTTAGTCTTTATTAATATGCATTGCTTCTGAACTCTGTGTACTGTGTTTCTGTGCCATTATAGTCACATGTACTTTTAGGGGAATTCTGAGGGACTGAATTGTAACGTCAGCTCTGACCTCTCATGCCTCCTCTTCCCTCTAAATGAGTCCTTTACGTCTTCATTTCTGCATATTTGCCCACTGTTTATTTCTCACACGCTGCTAAAGTGAAACAATGTCAGGAGGAGTGAGGAGGACCTTTAGCGAGGCTAAGAGTGTCTGAAGAAGAAAGATGGAGGGAACAGAGAGAGCTGATTGGCTGATCCACCACCTGAACAGTGGAGGAATTGAACACATAAACGTCTTTAACAACCATGCAATTATAATATTTAGATGAGATCAACTTTATCATCCCAATAGGGGGAAATAAGTTTCAGCGGCCTGCCGGGTTAACTGCACGGCTCTACCTAACCTCATTTTATGGAAAATAAAAGAATAGAAAGATGTTGGATTATCATCATCTCCTTGCTGTGATCGCTGCATGGAGCGCTCTCCTATCAGGCTGGTGCGTAAAAGCACCAAGACACAGAGCGTTAAAGGCGCTTTGATCTGCTGCAAAACATTTTAAACCCTGTGATCCAGGACCAATTTAACTTTCAACCCTCCTCCTCCTCCTCCAAGAGATAACTGGACAGGTGCGCTGCTGCTAGGCGTTTCCATTTTCTTTTTCTCCATTTCATGTTGTTTATTTTGCTAAATACGACCGCTTTGTACAAGCAGGCGAATGCTGCAGAGTGAGCGCGCATTGATATCAAAAAGAAAATGTAGTAAAAAGACTGGTGCGTTAAAATCAGCAAATAAAAGATTATGCTGAGGTGCTTTACAACATTTTGATGAGTGTGCGAAACGACAAGTTTTACTGGTTTTCATCATCACGACATACATTTCTTAATCCAGCCTAATTCCTCTCCTTGCATCAAGAGGAGTACTTTTGTGTTGTTTTCTCCTGTACTATCTGACAATCACAGCTCTTAAAAGACAGCGTCACAGCTACCAATGGTGTCAACCGCACCTCTACACTAAAAGAACCGTTTCTGTCGTCTCTGTCCTCAGAGTCGCTGTCAGAATGACTCTTAAACTCCTGAGTAGGAATTTTTAGGCTAAGATATGAGCTCTCTGAGATGCTCTGAGAATCTTTGTGAATACGGGCACAGCTATTTAAGATGGTCTCTCTAAAGCACGCCTGATGCAGCTAATGAATCCCTCTGGTTGCATCAGGTGAGCTCTGGACAACACCTGAGTCACATCACTGTGCCCTCATGTCCAGAGGGCTGAACTCTCTGTCACTGAGGGCAGAATTTACTGATGGGTTTGGATAATGTCAGTTTAATATTGCTGTTCTTGCTCCATTTGTTCATTGCAAACCTTTGACTTTATGTGTTGTCAATAATGCTAACTTTATGCAGGGGTTGAATAATTGTTGATGAAAATGTAGAGACTCAATGAAAAAAGTTGCTTTGTTGTTCGGTCTAATGGCCTAAACTGCAATAATTAATTAATTGTTGTTTTATCTCTGCAGCTTCAATACATCCAACTCAAGAAGCAGCTTTAAAGCATCAAACTCAAGAAGAAACTCCAGAACCACCACCTCGAGAGCGGTTGTGGATTCTCATTCCATTATCCCTTTTTTTACTTGCAGTGCTATTACTAGTTTTCCATGCAAACTGGAAAAATACATCCAGAGACTTTTCCAAGGTTCCTCCCTCTGAACAGAAATAAGTTACCTTACCGTCGCCCCCTTCCACCCTTTCTGTAAAGCCTGGCTCAAACTGTGATAAAAAAAAACCAACAAAAAAAACAGTTCAGGGTTTGAACACGTTGTGCTGTAAACTCAATGGTATAAAATTGTGCCTAGCTTGGGCACAATGTTAGCTGTCATACGCTGAACTAATAATTATTTCTGTGATATCAGACAGATATCAATGGAATAATGACTGAGAAGCAAAGGAGAGGAAAGAAACCAATGACCCCGTCTGCCTCAGCAGCAGAACTTCCCTGAAAAGGTCAGGTTGAAATCTCTCATCGGTAGCTTTTGGTCATATTATCGTAGAAATAATCTATCTCAGCGATTTTATGATCAAATGTTTTCTTCCAATTCTATATAGACAAATTCTTTCTCAGAAGTTATAATTCCACAGTGTGACCGGGCTTTACAGAGGGAGGAAAACGTCACAGAAAATACCCGTCCAGGTTTTTCTGTCTGAACCCACTTCATTTAAACCTGACAAACATGGCTGAAGTGAGTTCAACCCCCCCCCCCCCCCCCCCCATGGTTACCATGGAGATGCTACATACTGCATCTCCTCGTACCTACTCACCATTTCACATTCATTACCACATGGTTTTGTGATTTGGGTTCTCAGCGCAGTACATTTGGTAAACTACGTTTGACCATTGTTAGCCTTTGCATAACATTTTTATATGTCAAGGCGAGGCGCTGCCATCGTTTATCGTTGAGAAACATTTTAAACATTTGAAATGTTTCCACATTTTCATGGGCAGGTTGATATTATCCAGAGAAATTTACTCAGGTTTATCTCACAGCTCATTCTAACAAGCTAAAAGTTGCTAAATAAGCTACTTTACAAGCGTGGGGCGATGGAGGTGCAGGAGCAAGGGTGTTGGTCCTGTAACCAGCGGGTTGCTGGTTCGACCCCTGCTCTGCCCATCGTTGTGTCCTTGGGCAAGGGACTTCACCCACTTTGCGTGTTGGCGGTTGTGAGAGGGCTTGCTGCCAGTCTGCTGTGACTACAAATGTAGCTCACCATCGTCAACGTGTGAATGGGTGAATGTCTGACTGTAGCTTGAAGAGTCCTCCGGACTCGATAAAGCAAGCAACAGGCCATTTGCCATCTAGAGAGGATACTTGCTATTAGCAGCATCCTCTGGGAGAACGAGAAAAGTGTTGCATATATGCACTGTGGGCTTTATGCACATCTGTATGTAGCAATTGTTCACCTGAGTGCCCAGCTGTTACATACCTCTCAGTGTGTTTGACACGTTTTTGGTGGAGCAATAAGATCAGTTTAATGTGTAACAGATGCACTTTACACTGTGGTCAATGTCACTGTATTACTCGTAATACTGAGATTAGACTTTATTGTTTCACCGCAAAAATCTGAACTAATGAGTGAACCTGATCATTTGTTCATGTTCTATCATTATTCAAGCCATAAAACACTAAAAATGTCTGATGTTAGCATTTTTAGTACAAAGGTACACCTACAAACGTTGCCAGCTGACGTTGTGCTCGTTTGAGGTTAGAGATGCAGTCATGGTAAAAAGAAAGTACACCCTCTTTCAGTTCCACAGGTTAACATATCAGAGCTAAAAATCAAAAATATAGTTTAAAAATATTAATAATTTTAGTCTAACTGCAGCTCTACAAGAGCATGCAACAAGGTTGCACACAGTTGTGTTTAGAAATAAGTACACCCTTGCAGCTGACCAAGTCACTGGGTGGACCATGAAGATCTCTGCTCACCAGAGTATCTACAGTTCAGCGTGAAGCTCTCAGACAGCTGCAGCTAAAACACTGACGGTAAAACTACGTCTAGATTTCTCAATGAGTAGAAACCCCAGAAAGCAGAGGAATCTCTGCAGAAGCAGATCTCTGCAGCCCTCCAGGGATAGAAGCAACACTGGAAAGACCAAAACACCCAAATATCTCCACATAGAAAGGTACAATTCCTTTTACCATGACTGCGGGCCAGAAAGGCCACTAAACCTGAATCCTGAAGTTCCCAGGAGCTTCAGAGTTTCACTGAGACATGATGCCAGTGGTTCTGTTCATGTCCATAAACATGGCTGACACCCACTGAGCCTCTGCTCTACTACAGCTTCCTGCCTCGTGTCAATCTGCCCCTGGGCAAGGCACTTAACAGCAGGTTGCTTACTGATCTGTGTATCGGTGTATAAATGTGTTCATGGAAACTATAATTTCCCTCAGGGATTATTTAAGTATTTAAGTTTCTAAAGGGTAAAGGGTGATAATGGTTTATTATAATTACTTTAAATGTTCCTGCAGGACAGATCTGTGATTTCTGAACTTCCCTGTTTTAGAAGGTTTCATGTTATAATAGTTTATTTCAGTGTATTTCTGTCGGCTTCTTTTTAATGAAGATTTTAATCCAATGAAATGTTTATATTGCTGATTTTTGTTAATTTACTGATATACTTGTTTGAGCTCTCTGCCTTGTAAACTAGTTGCTCATTCTGTTATAATAAATGTGTGTGTGTGTGTGTGTGTGTGTGTGTGTGTGTGTGTGTGTGTGTGTGTGTGTGTGTGTGTGTGTGTGTGTGTGTGTGTGTGTGTGTGTGTGTGTGCGTGTGCGTGTGTGTGTGTGTGTGTGTGTGAACCCTGAGGTTGTGTGGAATAAAACATGTTGGGGGAAAATGAAGAGTTGTTGTCTTTAATGGAAGAAGGGATGGTTAAAAACTGAACTAACTACACTATATATCATGCAGTATACTAATTATACCATGTTATAACTCAATATGTCCACTAGATGGCAGTGATGCAGCGTGATTCTGTTCAAAGCTTCATTCCGATGCACACAATAAAAAAGTTATTTTTTTACAACTTTACCTTTATATCATCACAACACTTTCTGATACTTATACCGTTTTCCTTACACTCAATATTTAACATTATTCTCCATTGATTGTCAATCTATCTCCAGCAAACAGTCTGAAAATCAAGTTCCATCTCTGATTTGTTGTGTCGTGATCAACTTGTGCAACAGAGTGTGATGTTTGAGGCCCTCTGCTGGTGTGGGACAAAACTCCATTAATAAACCCTGAACGCAGCGTGGTTAAGCAGAGTCAGGCAGGTTCAATGGTCGCTTTGTTACTTCCCTAACCTGCTCATCTCTACTCCACCAACTAACCTGGTCTGAAAGGACATGTTAGTCCTTCTGCTGCTTCGTCGTAGTTTAAACTCACAGGACTCTAGAGTTCAAACCTCCTACGTCTCTTTATTAAAGTGATATTGATCAACAGATCGTCATGAGTGTTTTTTGTCTTTGAAATTTTCCTGTTTTTTTTACTCCTTTTCTATTCATGTTGCATTCAAGCTAAATCCAACCTCTGTGTTTTAACCGTGGGGCAGAAAAGCCCCTAGATTTAAAAGAAAAATAATAATTAATCAACCCCGCCTCTCGCTCATTGCACGCTGGAGATAGGCACCAGCACCCCTCGTGACCCCATGAGGGATAAACAAGTAAGAAAATGGATGGATGGATGGATATTAATTAATCAATAACTTATTTCTTTATGAATACCAACGATCACAACATGATATTTTAGGATGCTCTCCAGCAGGTAACGAGGCTTCTACGTATATAACGGCCTGTGCACAAAAGATGATCAACTGTAAGATGCTGCCTTTCTCTGTTCCTGTGTCAGATCTTCAGGAAGAGATCCCCGAAGAAGACCCAGAATATTCTGGGACTATATGGACTATACGTCTGGTCTGGAACACCTGGAGGTTCCCCAGAAGGAG
This sequence comes from Fundulus heteroclitus, assembly GCF_011125445.2. Taxonomy (NCBI): domain Eukaryota; kingdom Metazoa; phylum Chordata; class Actinopteri; order Cyprinodontiformes; family Fundulidae; genus Fundulus; species Fundulus heteroclitus. The sequence continues at coordinate 33,192,032 of NC_046374.1, forward strand.
CCGGTGGATGTCGCAGGGCAGAGGGACGGCTGGGTTTCTCTCCTGGATCTCAGATAAAGTTCAAACATCTTAAACAGATCAGGTATTCACCTTGAATTTACAGAACCAGCCTTCTTTCTTAACCACATGTTAGGGAAGCTGTTGCTCGTTCAGACTTACTCTGCATCGCTGACATGGATCACATCGTGTTTAGCGAAGGCTGGTTTGGCAATGACAACGTTAATCTTGGGTGTGAGCCTGCAGCCCAGTGCCACAGTGACACCAAGGCTAATGGAGGAAGGATGTGGTTATGAGCTTGTAGTTCGAGGACAACAGATTTGAACAAAAGACCAGCCAGATGATGGAGGAAGTGTACGTTATACTGAAGGAAATAAACTGCAGGAATGTGTCAAGAAATTAGAACTTTTTATTTTGTCATTTTGTCATTATAACCTTTTAACCATTTAATCTAGTTGTTTCTGTTTGCTCCCTATGATGTTTTCTTCGCGCCATCATCCCTAAAAACTGTAAGTAAAACCCATAAAAACAGGAATGATCCCAGTTTTCCTCACCTGACCATCTGTATACAGACCCCCTCGGGTTTATTGTGTTAAACAAGCAGCTCCTCTCTGATGTTGCACCACAAATGACTTCGTCCCTCTTCCAGATTACTCCACAGAGGTGCAGTAGGCCTGTCTGGGTTCCCACTGCGTGCGTTTTTACACACAGAGCGTGATGCAGTGAAGCAGACACTGCTTGAAAGAAAACATCATTGAAACCTGGTCTGTTCCTGCGTGTCTGCCAGAGAATGTCATCTTCCACAACCACAGAGAGACTACACTACCTTAGACTACATCTACAACGTTGGCTAGTGCAGCCAGACGGCACCGATAGTTCGGACCAGTTGTTTGGTTAAAGTAGGTTTAAAGATCTGGTCTTCATTTAAGCAGCTCCTAAAAATCCATGTATGTCCCAATTTTTCCCTATTTTCTCCTTTAACTGATCATAGCCAGAGTAAAAGGCTACTTCCTCAGCTATAGTTACTCAAACCTACGTTGAATGCGCTCTAGTTCAAACTGGACTGCATCAATTTTTTAAGAACACTTTTTTTGGTCAACACTTAAACTGTTGACTTTGTTTTAATTAAAGCATTTTTTTCATCGTGACCTAGTATCAGAACATTGATACATGACAAAGGCTGTGTATCAACCTGAAAAATAATTTAATATATCTCAAATTAAGCTAATACTCGGGCCAAAACTTGGACTGAGCTGATTTAGGTTTAATTAAGTACAAAAAAAATGCAGATTTTCTCCGATATGTTCCATTAAGGGAGGGAAGGTTGGGGACAGGGTGAAACTTTATAGATGTTTGACTGGCCATTTTGTGTGTTATTTTAAGAAAATAAAATTTTCCTTTTATTCTTCTCACGATGTGTATAGGTAAGCACAGATGTCCACGGATGGAAATATATAAGCATATGTATATAGGTACAAAGAAACATGTCTATCCTTACAAATACGTGAAGCAAGAAAAGGATCAGGTGGAGGGAAGGTTGGGGACTGGGTGAAACTTAACAGGCGTTCTATGTATAACTCACCATGTCATGTGTTATTATTAGAAAATTCAATTATAAGAATGTAAAAAAAAAAAAAGCCAAATTAGCCCGTTAGCTCCGCTTGATCTAGATATTAAATATTTAAATATTTTCAGCTTCAGAAACCCTGACGTCTTTCCTGGGAAAACATTGATTTAAATAAAAACCCAATCCAGACATTATTTGGCTGTGAAGGATTAAACTCTTTAGACATTGTCAGATTAGCCATTACATTCCATTTAATCGTTTTGCTAAGGCAATCTACAAAGAAGTGAAACAGGACATGTAAATAAAACAAGCCTGCTGCCATTTTTATCTCTTAGGCTTCAAAACTTTTCCACATATGATTTAAACTTCAGTGAAGTCACAAATCCCAGCAACCGCGACTTGTATGGATCTTATGTCGGCTACTGCTGAGTGACACTACAGACACGTGAGTGACAAATTTGATAACGTCTGTTATCAAAACTATGCAACAAGTCAGGAAGAGAGGAAATGAATGCTTGTCATACGTCACAGAGGCAACACAGAGTCGTAAGTTGATAATTTCTTATTTACATTTATAAGATGATGTTAAATAGTAGTATTTACATGAAAATGCCGTTGATTTATTTGTAGCTTAAAACGTTTTATTTACATTTATTTACATATGGAAAGCTGTAGTTAAAGAGCAACTACAGCTTACTACGACTCCCGTCTTCATTTATAAGAGTTTAGCTAGTTGAATAGCAGCAGTTGCTACACTGCAGTGAGAACAACATAGACACCAATAAAGCACTTTAAAATATGAAAAAAGATATGTACCATTATGCAACCCACTTGTTATCTACATTGATGTCCCTGTCCCAATTTAACCCCCACGTGTCAGTAAATGTTCTTCATGTCCTTTTTTTTTTTTTTGCTCATATTGCATTCTTGCATTGTAAACGTTCTTTCTTTACTGGCACCATGTGGGTGAAGAGCAGCATTCGTTAAGAGAAGGGTTTGGCTTCAGGTTTCACTGAGCAGAAAAAATATTTGCACACCCTCCTAGGTAGGTTGCACAGATTACTGGCACTTTCAGGTCCTAACCACATACTTAGGGGAATTTAGATTCACCGCTCACTTAAAAAACTCAGAAACCCTTTTTCAGATTGAATGTGGATATTATATTTTGTGGTTTTAGAAAAAAAAGAACTTTCTCTGTCTGTGCTGCTTTCTAAATTCTGATGAATTAGGCCAGTTTTGTGAATCTAGCCTTTAACACGATCGGGTTCCAGCTGATGCAGCTGCAGATGTAAATCATGTTAAGTAATAAAAGCAACATGAACTGCAGCGAATTTGTCATGTTCTGGTTAATCGCCAAGAATGAAACAAAGACAAGTCAGAAAGCAAACCACAGAAGTTTGACTGAAACACCCAGAGTACACAAAGACTATCGCTCAGGTAGGTGTTTTTTTGTTTTGTTTTTTTTTAATTTAGGTTTTTATTTGTTTGCAAAGAGGAAAGTGTATCAAGACAGCCAAAAATAATAATTTAATAGTCACAGAGTAAATAAAAAAGTTTCCTAATATATATATATATATATATATATATATATATATATATATATATATATATATATATATATATATTTTTTTTTTTTTTTTTTTTTTTTTTTTTTAAGGATGTATAATCCATAATCTCAGTTAGCTGCCTCTAACCCAGTTATATCCACTCCTCTGTGCAGGATACAGATAAAGCATGCATAAGTGGATATGTATTTATATTCCCCTGCTTTGTTCCCTGTGTCTTCTGTCCACCATAGCCAGTTTCTTGGTTTTCAATCAGTCCTCTGCTCCATATTCAGTCGTCACGTCTCCAGGTGAAATGATCTCTCAGTTGCTTTGGAAGCCTTTTAAATATTCTTAAGTAAAATTAAGAATTCTCACCTGCCTGCCTTGTCCCTGCATTTGGGCCCTGTGCATCACTAATTAACGGCACGCATAAGTTGGAGCCAAGACATTAAAAATTACAGCTGAAGTTTATTAATAAGCATCTTATAATAAATGTTTAACTCTTTACTGTATTTATTGTCTCTGCTCTTCTTGTTATATAAACTTTTTAGTAAAGTCTTTCAAGGATATGTTCAGTGAAGTTAATCTGATTAACTTGTCGGTGCCCGTCTCCAGCAACCACTGGGAAAGAGGCCGGGTACACCTTGGACACCGGGCAGCATGGAAACACAGGACAGACAACCGTGCGCGCACACACACACACACACACACACACACACACCTAAGGGCAATTTAGAGGGACCAATTAACCTAACGGACATGTTTTTGGCCTGTTGGAGGACACGGGAGTATCCAGAGCAAATTCACGCATCTACATGGAGAACATGAAAAGTCTTCTCTAGCTCACTGTAACGCAACAGGTGGTGTGGAGCTGATAGTTCAGCCCAGGCACAGGAGCAGATGTCAATGTTTTATTTGAAGAAAAAGGTGCTGAGAGGCAGGAAACAGGCTGGAGCGCACTCAGGAACCGCTACATCAGAGAGGGTGAGATCAGTGGCTGTAATACCATCGTATTGTCATTTCCCTTGATGCTGACACCATGTTGAATTTGAGACCCAGAGTTTACATTTTTCTTGTTTTTGAAGAATAATTAAACTTCCCTTTGACTGTCTTTTATTGCTCAAGTCATCTTTTAAATATAAATGTCATTAATATTTCTATTTTCTCTCCGTCAAAACATTTACTGGTTCCACAGGTTGCAAAAACAAAGAAAGAGTTTTCAGTTCCACATTTTAAAACGCTGTGTTTAAATGATGAGGCAAAGATTTTACAGTCATTTAAAAATAACCAGGGCTCTTCTTGGCTCCGCCAGCTTTCCTTTTTCCTCTTGAACATCCTCCAAGCCGGCCACATACCTGCCGCCTCCATCTAAAGGCTCTGTGCATGTTCTGGGGTTTTGGTTTTACTCGTCTGTTTTCTCAGAGTAACCGTGGGCGCCTTCTCTTTAATGTTGCGCTCACTTTTGTCGCCTGAGGTGGGATAGCACTCTTGAAATGTGTCATCAGGTGGAACATTTGAATAAACTGCCTCGCAACAGTTACTGTGCGAGAAGCCAATGGGTGTGTGACATGAAAGAAACCAGCGGAGCATCGTGAACGGCGGTGGCTTTTCAGGATTTCAGGATTTCTTCGCCCTCAGCTATACAACCAAGAACTGGCGTTTAGCCATAAACCACATTTACATGAAAACAATGAGCAGAAAATTCCAGATTGTTCCTTTTTCTGCATCATTTGTAAATTACCTGCATGTTGCTGATTTAATGACAACAGAAGAGATACTAGCATGTAGGAGTAACTCAGAATGGCTCTTTCTTTCTACAACATAGAAGAGAATTTAGGCATATTTAATAAATGAGCTGGTACCAAGAAGCTCTTCACGTTAGGCGGTATCAGGTTTCTGTGTTTTTAACTCAGATGATGGTGGAGATGAAGTAAAAGGATCCATTTATCCTTAGGAGTAACAGGAAGACCTCATGGGCATTGTGGGAAATCCTCGTGCAAATTAGCAAACAATATAATGCCAGGGAACGTAGAGCAAAAGCAAGCGGGAGCGTCGTTTTTTACAGCGATGGCCTCCATTGTTATGTTCCTGTAAAGACAGAAATGGGCATCAGCGGCAGGCGAAGCACGTGGCTGCAGAGACGTCTGCCTGCAGGATGCAGCATGAGCCCGAGCTTTAACTTTCTGTCTGCAGCAGGAAGTTTGTTCAAGGTGAATCATCTACAGCAGCCCAGATAATAGAGATAGCATTTAACGGGGCTGTTTACCCGGCTAAAATAGAATAAATCACACTTTCCTGGCGTGTTTGAGTGCCGCACATCAACTGTTTTAACAATAATCCCCACACAAGTGCTGCAATTTGGGGAAAAAAACAATAGCTGTGCCGGCATGCATGGATAAAAAAGCACAACAAATACAAGAGAACGGCCAATAAAGACACGATGAAGCAGAGACAGACGTGATGAGGGGAGCAGGCTGGCTACATTTCTGGAAGACCGACTCAGAAAGGATTTATTATTTCATCTATTTGTATTAGTTTTATTATGCTGATGTTTTATTAATTGGTGATAGCTTTATTGTATTTTTGTTTGCTAGAGCTGGCCGGGGTATTTCTGTATTTTACCAGTTTTTATCGGTATGCAGCACTTTGATCAACGGTGTTATTTATAAAGGTTTTCATGAATATGGTTGTATATTATTGTATTTGTTCGTTGATTTGTTTACCACCGTTTGGCTCTATGACACCCATCCGTGGAGGACTAAAATTTTTGCCAACCTCACTTTTATATTAATTTTCTTTCAAATATATTTATATGTTTTAAGTTGATGTAAAGGCGGTGATAGATAGATAGATAGATAGATAGATAGATAGATAGATAGATAGATAGATAGATAGATAGATAGATAGATAGATAGATAGATAGATAGATAGATAGATAGATAGATAGATAGATAGATAGATAGATAGATAGATAGATAGATCTCAGTGTATTTAATGCTATGGAAAAGCATCTTATCCACATAATCTCCTTCATAGTGAAGTAGCAGTGATGATGCCAGGGGCTTTATTTTCTTTTCTTTTTATCATTTATATCAGATGTCAGTTTGGTCCTGTTCTGTTTTATTTGTATTTTTGATCGGGCACAACCTAATGCACCCTTTCATCCGCCAACAGCAGCAGAAGGTGCGACTCTAAAGCTTTCCCCACAGATCATCATCATCGACCTTTACTTAACCACGATAAGACTCCTCGAGATCGAAGATCTTTTACAAGAGAGTCCCGACAATGAGACAGTTAAACAGGTAGTTACAAAAACACACAGTATCATATCAATAACATTGTTAAATTGTTAAATCAATTTAAACAGTGGCATATAGACTGTCTTTCTGCCAAATCATTTATAAGAGCCTTGAAGGAATAAAGAGGGACCGGCTCTTTGAGATGAAGTTCATCCTGAAGCAGATTCCAGGCTGATGGCGCTGAAAAATGAAACGCTTTTCTACCAAATTTAGTGCAAACTCTGGGCACAGCCAATTAAAAAAAGTCCTGTGAACACAGCTGATGTACGACACTGTAGGCTTCTGATAAATGAGAGGAAATCAAATAAGGAGGAGGTAGCCGTAGTAATGCCTTATAAATGAAAAGATGCCAGAGAATCTAAGGTCGAATGGAAAGAGAAAATCAACCAACCAGATAAAATGAGTTCTAGCTACGGCTGCGATTACGTAATTATTTCTGCTGCTGCATTCATATTTTGGTTGTTTAAGTGTGTTAAATGAAAATAATGATAGAAAATGATAGTGATGCGTTTGAAGATACACTCAGTAAATGTGAAGCCAGCGGCAGGAGACCTAAAAGTCACAGACCACGATGAAACTGACATCCATCTATCCATCCATTTTCCGAACCGCTTTATCCCTCATGGGGTCGCGGGGGTTGCTGGTGCCTATCTCCAGCGTTCACTGGGCGAGAGGCGGGGTACACCCTGGACAGGTCATGAAACTGACAGTTCAGTTTAATTGAGCAGATTTCTTTGTAGTTCCTGCCCACAGTGGAGAAATGACTGATGCAATTCTGTGTAGGGCAACTAACAGTGACACAGATAAAAAGATCTAGTTTCAAGTCACGATGGGAAGATGGGACGATTCACAGAGGGTGGACAGAGTGTCCCTGAGCCAAGAATAAAAAAAAAAAACATTTATATTTCAATGCAGGGATTTGCATTTGGATTGGATTGTCACATTTATGCCACAGTCATTAAAAATAAGTTATACTGGAGTTTAAAAAGAGGAGGAATCCTTTTCTTCTTGATAAGTTCAGCACAATAATAAAAGGAAATTAGTTTTCAGAGCCACACGCAGAAACCAAATGAGAAAAACATTTATTTCAGGCTATAGATTTTAAGTTGGAGCAAAGCGGCTCATTGTTTACTGAGGAGCATAGTGGAGATGTCCAAATTGCTGGGAAACGTGCGAGTATGTGGCAGGTGAGGGTGAACAATGGTTTACTCACCTGAGAAGAGGAAGTTGGCTCAGAGGAGTTCAGGTGGTGGCGGAGGTGGAAGAGGGCACACAGGAAGGGTGGTGGGGTTTGATTTTTCCAGGGGGATCCAGGTTAGGTATGCATAGAGTGTAGAAGAGGTGCAAGCAGAAGGTTCAGCTAAATAAAGCTGGGGCTGTTCCTGCTGAACACCAAGGCTCCCACGCTTGATTCAGGAGGAGAAAAAGCATGACAATTGTGATTTATTTATTATTGGCCTAATCCTGCTTCGCTACTAAAGGCCCATTTTTACCCCGGTTTAAGATTTGACAATAAAATATAGAATCATTGATCAGAGGTGTCATGGTTGAGTTTTGGTTTGGCTTTGTTTTTCTGTTATTTTCATTCTTTCATCTCTTTTGGGTTAGGTTTGACTTTATTTATTGTTAGTTTTCAGTCATCAGTTATTTTCTGTCATTTTTCACTTCACCTCCTCAGCAGTCAGTCACACCTGTTATCATTTACCAGTCAATTAGCCAGATCCTTGTTTCACCTGTTAGTTCTCTATTTAAACCTCCCTCTGCCTTCAGTTCAGCACTGGGCCGTCATCATCCCACACCTCTCCATGCCAGTCCCCGGTTTGCCTTGGAAGATTTGTTTTGCTCCTTTTGTTAAGGTTAGTCCTGTCAGTCACTCTAAAGACTGTTTGTTCACTGTTTGTTCCTGGAGAGGTTCTGCTCTGTGCCCTGGTGTCTCTCAAGTTCTGCTAACCTGACTAGCCGCCCTGGTGAAGCTCAGCTCTGAGCCCTGGTGTCTCTCAAGTTCTGCTAACCTGACTAGCCGCCCTGGTGAAGCTCAGCTCTGAGCCCTGGTGTCTCTCAAGTTCTGCTAACCTGACTAGCCGCCCTGGTGAAGCTCAGCTCTGTGCCCTGGTGTCTCCAAATGAACTGCTAACCTGAGTGCTATGAGGCCTGCTAGCCGAGCAGCACCTAGCAAGTGTGGACTCTCTGTCTCCGGGCCGTCAGCTCCTGCCATCACCTTCACTCAGTTTCGGTGCAACCAGCTCCTCATCAGACCTCCACCCATCAACCTTGCAATAAAGACTCTCAAACTTTTAGTCCCGTGTGTGTGTCCTGAAGTTCATCGGTAAACAAAATCCTGACAGTACGGCCCAGTCAAAAGGTGAACTCAGGCGCCATGCGGGACTTACCTCCAGGAGTTGACGACCCGGAAATCATCGCATATTTAGAGATGTGCCAACGTCAGATGAGGGAAAGGTACGCCGGGATGGCTTCTGCCCGGAACCCTGCGCCACCGATCCGGGCCAACTCTACTCCCCTGGTGGTCCAAGTGGGTGTGGTAACGGCTACTTCAGAGCCCGGGAAAGGAAGCCGCTCAGCCTCTCGTCGTCTCGGTCATCATCTCCATGACTCACAGCTGGCCCCTCGAGTAAAGCACATCGTTCCACCTAGCAGACCCCCACGCATCAAGGAGAGCCAGCTGTGGGAGTTCTACTACGGAGACCGAGACGACCTTCTGCCCTGCTGGCCAGCTGCCACCCCCGAGATTGCCTCGGATTCCTCATCTGTCCCCTCCCGGCGAAGACAGCAGAACCACCGGCGCGGAGGGTCCGTCAAGGTTCAAGAGGAGGATCCGCCTCCAACCTCGGCGCTCTCCGAAGCCTGTAGCCCGGCGCCGCTCTCCGAAGCCTGTAGCCCGGCGCCGCTCTCCGAAGCCTGTAGCCCGGCGCCGCTCTCCGAAGCCTGTAGCCCGGCGCCGCTCTCCGAAGCCTGTTGCCTGTCACTGTCACCAAGGCTCCCACGCTTGATTCAGGAGGAGAAAAAGCATGACAATTGTGATTTATTTATTATTGGCCTAATCCTGCTTCGCTACTAAAGGCCCATTTTTACCCCGGTTTAAGATTTGACAATAAAATATAGAATCATTGATCAGAGGTGTCATGGTTGAGTTTTGGTTTGGCTTTGTTTTTCTGTTATTTTCATTCTTTCATCTCTTTTGGGTTAGGTTTGACTTTATTTATTGTTAGTTTTCAGTCATCAGTTATTTTCTGTCATTTTTCACTTCACCTCCTCAGCAGTCAGTCACACCTGTTATCATTTACCAGTCAATTAGCCAGATCCTTGTTTCACCTGTTAGTTCTCTATTTAAACCTCCCTCTGCCTTCAGTTCAGCACTGGGCCGTCATCATCCCACACCTCTCCATGCCAGTCCCCGGTTTGCCTTGGAAGCTTTGTTTTGCTCCTTTTGTTAAGGTTAGTCCTGTCAGTCACTCTAAAGACTGTTTGTTCACTGTTTGTTCCTGGAGAGGTTCTGCTCTGTGCCCTGGTGTCTCTCAAGTTCTGCTAACCTGACTAGCCGCCCTGGTGAAGCTCAGCTCTGAGCCCTGGTGTCTCTCAAGTTCTGCTAACCTGACTAGCCGCCCTGGTGAAGCTCAGCTCTGAGCCCTGGTGTCTCTCAAGTTCTGCTAACCTGACTAGCCGCCCTGGTGAAGCTCAGCTCTGTGCCCTGGTGTCTCCAAATGAACTGCTAACCTGAGTGCTATGAGGCCTGCTAGCCGAGCAGCACCTAGCAAGTGTGGACTCTCTGTCTCCGGGCCGTCAGCTCCTGCCATCACCTTCACTCAGTTTCGGTGCAACCAGCTCCTCATCAGACCTCCACCCATCAACCTTGCAATAAAGACTCTCAAACTTTTAGTCCCGTGTGTGTGTCCTGAAGTTCATCGGTAAACAAAATCCTGACAGTACGGCCCAGTCAAAAGGTGAACTCAGGCGCCATGCGGGACTTACCTCCAGGAGTTGACGACCCGGAAATCATCGCATATTTAGAGATGTGCCAACGTCAGATGAGGGAAAGGTACGCCGGGATGGCTTCTGCCCGGAACCCTGCGCCACCGATCCGGGCCAACTCTACTCCCCTGGTGGTCCAAGTGGGTGTGGTAACGGCTACTTCAGAGCCCGGGAAAGGAAGCCGCTCAGCCTCTCGTCGTCTCGGTCATCATCTCCATGACTCACAGCTGGCCCCTCGAGTAAAGCACATCGTTCCACCTAGCAGACCCCCACGCATCAAGGAGAGCCAGCTGTGGGAGTTCTACTACGGAGACCGAGACGACCTTCTGCCCTGCTGGCCAGCTGCCACCCCCGAGATTGCCTCGGATTCCTCATCTGTCCCCTCCCGGCGAAGACAGCAGAACCACCGGCGCGGAGGGTCCGTCAAGGTTCAAGAGGAGGATCCGCCTCCAACCTCGGCGCTCTCCGAAGCCTGTAGCCCGGCGCCGCTCTCCGAAGCCTGTAGCCCGGCGCCGCTCTCCGAAGCCTGTAGCCCGGCGCCGCTCTCCGAAGCCTGTAGCCCGGCGCCGCTCTCCGAAGCCTGTAGCCCGGCGCCGCTCTCCGAAGCCTGTTGCCTGTCACTGTCACCAAGGCTCCCACGCTTGATTCAGGAGGAGAAAAAGCATGACAATTGTGATTTATTTATTATTGGCCTAATCCTGCTTCGCTACTAAAGGCCCATTTTTACCCCGGTTTAAGATTTGACAATAAAATATAGAATCATTGATCAGAGGTGTCATGGTTGAGTTTTGGTTTGGCTTTGTTTTTCTGTTATTTTCATTCTTTCATCTCTTTTGGGTTAGGTTTGACTTTATTTATTGTTAGTTTTCAGTCATCAGTTATTTTCTGTCATTTTTCACTTCACCTCCTCAGCAGTCAGTCACACCTGTTATCATTTACCAGTCAATTAGCCAGATCCTTGTTTCACCTGTTAGTTCTCTATTTAAACCTCCCTCTGCCTTCAGTTCAGCACTGGGCCGTCATCATCCCACACCTCTCCATGCCAGTCCCCGGTTTGCCTTGGAAGCTTTGTTTTGCTCCTTTTGTTAAGGTTAGTCCTGTCAGTCACTCTAAAGACTGTTTGTTCACTGTTTGTTCCTGGAGAGGTTCTGCTCTGTGCCCTGGTGTCTCTCAAGTTCTGCTAACCTGACTAGCCGCCCTGGTGAAGCTCAGCTCTGAGCCCTGGTGTCTCTCAAGTTCTGCTAACCTGACTAGCCGCCCTGGTGAAGCTCAGCTCTGAGCCCTGGTGTCTCTCAAGTTCTGCTAACCTGACTAGCCGCCCTGGTGAAGCTCAGCTCTGTGCCCTGGTGTCTCCAAATGAACTGCTAACCTGAGTGCTATGAGGCCTGCTAGCCGAGCAGCACCTAGCAAGTGTGGACTCTCTGTCTCCGGGCCGTCAGCTCCTGCCATCACCTTCACTCAGTTTCGGTGCAACCAGCTCCTCATCAGACCTCCACCCATCAACCTTGCAATAAAGACTCTCAAACTTTTAGTCCCGTGTGTGTGTCCTGAAGTTCATCGGTAAACAAAATCCTGACAGTACGGCCCAGTCAAAAGGTGAACTCAGGCGCCATGCGGGACTTACCTCCAGGAGTTGACGACCCGGAAATCATCGCATATTTAGAGATGTGCCAACGTCAGATGAGGGAAAGGTACGCCGGGATGGCTTCTGCCCGGAACCCTGCGCCACCGATCCGGGCCAACTCTACTCCCCTGGTGGTCCAAGTGGGTGTGGTAACGGCTACTTCAGAGCCCGGGAAAGGAAGCCGCTCAGCCTCTCGTCGTCTCGGTCATCATCTCCATGACTCACAGCTGGCCCCTCGAGTAAAGCACATCGTTCCACCTAGCAGACCCCCACGCATCAAGGAGAGCCAGCTGTGGGAGTTCTACTACGGAGACCGAGACGACCTTCTGCCCTGCTGGCCAGCTGCCACCCCCGAGATTGCCTCGGATTCCTCATCTGTCCCCTCCCGGCGAAGACAGCAGAACCACCGGCGCGGAGGGTCCGTCAAGGTTCAAGAGGAGGATCCGCCTCCAACCTCGGCGCTCTCCGAAGCCTGTAGCCCGGCGCCGCTCTCCGAAGCCTGTAGCCCGGCGCCGCTCTCCGAAGCCTGTAGCCCGGCGCCGCTCTCCGAAGCCTGTAGCCCGGCGCCGCTCTCCGAAGCCTGTAGCCCGGCGCCGCTCTCCGAAGCCTGTAGCCCGGCGCCGCTCTCCGAAGCCTGTTGCCTGTCACTGCCCGAAGTGGCCGAGGAGTCGTTTCCGCCTCCAACCCCACTGCCCGCCGAAGCCTGTTGCCCGGCGCCGCTGCCCGCCGAAGCCTGTTGCCCGGCGCCGCTGCCCGCCAAAGCCTGTTGCCCGTCACAGCCCGAAGTAGCCGAAGAGTTGGTTCAGTCTCCGCCCGAAAGCTCCGCTCTGCTTGCCGCCGAAAGCTCCGTGCCGCCTAAAACTGACCCGTCGGCCAACGAGGGAGTTGTTTCGCCTCAAGCCGAGGCCTCCGAGGGAGCTGTTCCGCCTCAAGCCGAGGCCTCCGAGGGAGCTGTTCCGCCACAAGCCGAGGTTTCCGAGGGAGTTGTTCCGCCACAAGCCGAGGCCTTCGAGGGAACCGCTTTGCCTCAGCCCGAGGCCTCCGAGGGAACCGCTTTGCCTCAGCCCGAGGCCTCCGAGGGAGCCGCTTTGCCTCAGCCCGAGGCCTCCGAGGGAGCCGCTTTGCCTCAGCCCGAGGTCTCCGAGGGAGCCGCTTTGCCTCTGTCCAAGTCCCGTGAGGAGGTCCAGGAGGACCTGCCTCCGCCCACGTCCCGTGAGGAGGTCCAGGAGGACCTGCCTCCGCCCAAGTCCCGTGAGGAGGTCCAGGAGGACCTGCCTCCGCCCAAGTCCCGTGAGGAGGTCCAGGAGGACCTGCCTCCGCCCAAGTCCCGTGAGGAGGTCCAGGAGGACCCGCCTCTGGCCTCGGTTTCCACCGAGACCTGTAGCTTGGCACCGCCTCCAACTGATCTGTTCGGCCAGAGCCGCAGATTGCGGACTCCGAGCCGCTCGACTCTGCCTCGTCGGGGCCGTCCACCACGGCGCCCGCCTCTGACTTCTCTGTTTGGCCGGAGCCGCAGACTGCGGACTTCGAGCTGCTCGACTCTGCCTCGTCGGGGCCGTCCACCACGGCGCCCACCTCTGACTTCTCTGTTTGGCCGGAGCCGCAGACTGCGGACTTCGAGCCGCTCGACTCTTCCTCGTCGGGGCCGTCCACCACGGCGCCCGTCTCTGACTTTCCTGTTCGGCCGGAGCCGCCGACCGCGGTCTCCGGGGCGCTTGACTTTGCCTCGTCGGGGCCGCCCTCCTCGAGGGTTTAGTCGGGCGATGCTGCTCCGCCGCCTGCCTCGTCCAGGACGACCTCCACGAAGACTTTTCTTTTTGCTTAGCAGCCGTTCTTGCCTGAGCCCTTAAGGCCAGTGCCTTCTGTTATTTTTTGGGCTCGATTCCAGTTTTTGATTTACTTAGGATTTTTGGGGTTTTAGAGTTATTTAGGGGTTCTTGTTTTCTTAGAGTTCTTAGTCTCTGTTTTACTTTTGTTTTTCCTGCTCCGTTTTAGGATTCTAGGTTTTGCCTTAGTTTCCAAGCTTTGCTTTGTTTCCTCATTTATAGCCTTAGTTCTCTGGTTTTCTCGTTAGTTTACTTATTCATGTTCTAGTTTTCTTGTTTTGCCTTAATTTCTAGTTTAGCCTTAGTCTCATAGTTCTGCTTAGTATTTTGTTTTGGTTTTGCATTAGTTTTATAGTTTTTCTTGAATGTCTTGATCTTTTTCCTAGTTTTTTTGTTTCATTTTGATTTTCTAGTTTTTTGCTTCGGTTTTTCTTTTGTTATCCCTACCCTAGTTCTTCTGGTTGTTCTATAGGTTAGTTCATGCCTGGTTTTCTAGTTTTTGGTTTAGATCTGTAGTTTCCCAGCGCTCTTTAGGTCCCAGCGCTTCTTAGTTTTGTTTTGGCCCCCTAGCTCTTAGTCCCCTGGCGTGTTTGACGCTCTCCATTCTCCGGAATTTAGACGCCCTTAGTTTCTGGTATTTTTGTTTCCTGGCGTGTTAGGACGCCCTCTGACCCCTGTAGATTTCGTGTTTTTCTGGCGTGTTAGAACGCCCTTTGTCTCCTGGCGTATTAGGATGCCCTTTGTTCCTGGTTCCCTGGTGTTTAGATTTCTAGCGTTTAGATTTAGTGTTCCCGACGTGCTTAGACGCGCTCTGTTCTCGATTCCCCGGCGTGTTAGGACGCCCTCTGTTTTCGGTTCCCCGGCGTGTTAGGACGCCCTCTGTTTTCGGTTCCCCGACGTGTTAGGACGCCCTCTGTTTTCGGTTCCCCGGCGTGTTAGGACGCCCTTTGTTCTCGGTTCCCCGGCGTGTTGGGACGCCCTCTGTTCTCGGTTCCCCGGCGTGTAAGTACGCCCTCCGTTCTTGTGCCTAGGCGTTTTAGATGTTCCTGCTTCCCTCATATCCCGACGTTCTCTTCCCCAGCCCCGGCGTTTTCCTCACGCCCCGGCGGGTTTCCCTTTGGCGCTAAGTACGCCCGTTCCTTCCCTTTGGCGTTAAGTACGCCCGTTCCTTCCCTTTGGCGTTAAGTACGCCCGTTCCTTCCCTTTGGCGTTAAGTACGCCCGTTCCTTCCCTTTGGCGTTAAGTACGCTCGTTCCTTCCATTTGGCGCTGTCGTGCGCTCGTTCCTTTCCTTTGGCGCTGTCGTGCGCTCGTTCCTTTCCTTTGGCGCTGTCGTGCGCTCGTTCCTTCCCTTTGGCGCTGTCGTGCGCTCGTTCCTTCCCTTTGGCGCTGTCGTGCGCTCGTTTCTTCCCTCTGGCGTTGTCGTACGCTTGTTTCTTCCCTCTGGCGTTGTCGTACGCCTGTTTCTTCCCTCTGGCGTTGTCGTACGCCTGTTTCTTCCCTCTGGCGTTGTCGTACGCCTGTTCTGCCTTGTGGCGATGTTCGCCTGTCATGCCCGTTTTTGCCTGGTGGCGATGTTCGCCTGTCAACGTCGGTTAAACGCCTTTTGTTTTGCCTACCAGCATCTGTTAGACATCCTTTTTAGTTCGCCCTAGTGGGTAGTTTTGGTTTGATTTTAGCCCACGATCCTACTTTCCCTCCACCCACCCAGGTTAGATCAGCTTAGTTATGACTCTTGCCCGCCATCCTGCCGTCCCTCCACCCACCCTGGTTAGATCAGCTTAGTTATGACTCTTGCCCGCCATCCTGCCGTCCCTCCACCCACCCTGGTTCGGTCACTTTGTAGTTTGTTTTGTTTGATAGGCCGTACGGAGTCCGGCGTTGAGGGGGGGGTAATGTCATGGTTGAGTTTTGGTTTGGCTTTGTTTTTCTGTTATTTTCATTCTTTCATCTCTTTTGGGTTAGGTTTGACTTTATTTATTGTTAGTTTTCAGTCATCAGTTATTTTCTGTCATTTTTCACTTCACCTCCTCAGCAGTCAGTCACACCTGTTATCATTTACCAGTCAATTAGCCAGATCCTTGTTTCACCTGTTAGTTCTCTATTTAAACCTCCCTCTGCCTTCAGTTCAGCACTGGGCCGTCATCATCCCACACCTCTCCATGCCAGTCCCCGGTTTGCCTTGGAAGCTTTGTTTTGCTCCTTTTGTTAAGGTTAGTCCTGTCAGTCACTCTAAAGACTGTTTGTTCACTGTTTGTTCCTGGAGAGGTTCTGCTCTGTGCCCTGGTGTCTCTCAAGTTCTGCTAACCTGACTAGCCGCCCTGGTGAAGCTCAGCTCTGAGCCCTGGTGTCTCTCAAGTTCTGCTAACCTGACTAGCCGCCCTGGTGAAGCTCAGCTCTGAGCCCTGGTGTCTCTCAAGTTCTGCTAACCTGACTAGCCGCCCTGGTGAAGCTCAGCTCTGTGCCCTGGTGTCTCCAAATGAACTGCTAACCTGAGTGCTATGAGGCCTGCTAGCCGAGCAGCACCTAGCAAGTGTGGACTCTCTGTCTCCGGGCCGTCAGCTCCTGCCATCACCTTCACTCAGTTTCGGTGCAACCAGCTCCTCATCAGACCTCCACCCATCAACCTTGCAATAAAGACTCTCAAACTTTTAGTCCCGTGTGTGTGTCCTGAAGTTCATCGGTAAACAAAATCCTGACAAGAGGTAGAACGATTTAAATACATATTTAATTCATAGAAATTAAATATGGAGACAGAGTACATACCATTTACAAGATGTTGTTCTCACCGCGGTGGATAAATCTGTCTGTCTGTCTGAAGTAAGTTTTACCAAGACATTCCTTTTATCAACTTTAAACTCCTCCTACATGGCTCAGAGGGAGGATGACCAACCCCCTCTCCTGCTGACCACCCCCTCAGGACAATAAAACTCCATGTTTATCTTACGCTGAAGCAGGAAGCGACAAACCCCACTCTGCTTTCCTCAGTAACCCCAACTAAGATATATTTTTAATTCTCAACAACCCCTCTGTTTTGATCCCTCAAAGATCAAACCAATAACTAGGCTAAACTAAGTCTATGTCTTGAAACCCTTAAACAAAATGTAAATAGTAAGATGTAATATTGTAACCCACTGTCCCCTCTGTTGGCGACTTATGAAATCAAATGAAGTTCAAATGTTCCCCTTAAATGTAAACTAACCCAAGTATAAGCTAAAAAGCTACTAAACCTATCTGAATCTCTAACCTACTAGAATTAAGAAAAGTAAGCACCTTTATCCGAGAGGTGCAAAGCTAAGATAAATGTGCAACTACCAGAAACTATTATATGATCTAAATATGACTTTAAGAGTCCTAACCTAGATTGATAAGATGTCTTTTTAGAAATAAAGATAACCCATGCAAGCTCTACACTCAGATCAAACCACAGAATAAAAAACAGATTTTCATGCAATGCAAAACCAAGATTCTAACAATACTAATATTGAACACCGTATGAATATGGAACTTATAAGACATATGCAGTGATTACAAAAACTCTCAATTTCTTTTTTCTTTTTTACACAATGCATTCAATTGTTGTAATGATGTCTTGCATCTCGGAGATGTCTTCTTCTCGCCTTTAGAGAAGATGGTTTAAAGAGTCAGTGTTCCAACCGCGGTCTCCACAGAACTATATGTTAGTCTTTATTAAAATAAAAAAAACGAAAACAAAATAAAATTCCAGCTGCCCCTCTGTGGGTGGCTCTGCGAGATAAGTTGTTCCGGTGATGTCTCCCTGGAACTTCTGTTTGGCTGGTACACACGGCTCTGGAATCAGATGGGCCCCTGACCTCTGGCCCACCACATCTGTCTGTTGATGACTTTAGCGCGCATCCTGTAATTCCGGAGGTTGACTTCGGTCCCGAAAAGCTCCTTTCAGTCATATGGAAACATATCCTGTAATGAAATTAACTGAACACTCCCACAAGAAACACACTTCACATCTTCCATTGTTCCATCTCCATCCTATTTTAGAAATGTAATAGTTAATGAGACATTTTATCGCAATTTCATTTTCCCCGTCCTTACGCTGTCCTGTAAGAAAATGCAACGACCAGACAAATACGTTAATCTCTGGTGAAGATCCCCTCTCTGTAAAATCAAAAATTTGTTAATGCCGTTGTGAAATCAAAGTATAGTAACGAGACGTATATGGGGCCCATTCACCTAACTCGTCTCGTTTCACCCCCGTTGAGGATTTGGCACAAAGAGAAGAGGCAGTGAATTCAGAGGCAAACACAACAGTAAAACATATATTTATTACAACTTGGAATTCCAAAGTGGGAGACACAACCTTTATCACAGCATCGGATACCTTAAGTTCTCTGCCTGGATCTGAAGCCTGTCTCAAAACGTACACATCGTTTCTTCCTTTTCAAACTTACATAGGCCAAGCGGGGGCTAGACCAACCTTCTTTTTCCTAAGTTTTCTGCTGAGAACATCTGTCTCCTAACCTTTGACCCTTAAATGTGATCTAGCTTGGTTCCTGGCTTGTTTCCTGGAAGTTAACTAAAACAATGAAAAGCCTCATGTAAACATTTTTAACAGCGTTATCTGCTCACAAGACTGTCATATGGCCTCGGTGCATCCTTATCCTGACACATGCTCACTGAAGTGTGAAACCAACCTTTGTACTACATACATCCTCATCTGTTTAGGTCACTGGGTTAAAGTTAACATCTATATTACTTTAAACTACATTATTATATGTAAGTGATTATATTTCCATAACACTGTTATCCTGTAAGAATGTCAGAATGCTCTCTGAATTAAAGATTAAAGATTACCATTCACCACACCTCACAAAACCTTTCAGCACGTCACCACACTTTGCTTCTGTACCCTTTACTCAGATGTCTATGCTGTAAAAAAGTTCCTATTTTTAATCTGAGAGGAAAAGCAAACCCTCATTTTGTTTTATCCAGTCGTTACAAATCCTGATCCAGTTTACTGCAACAGATATACGTGGCTTTGAATCCTTAACAAACTACTTGACACACCAATGATTTTAAAGTAAACTAAATATGCATTAAGTTACCCTCTGTTTATCTCTGTTTTATCCAGTTTTTTTTAGTTTATGTAGTTTTTCTGTTTACTTGTGCCAAGGGTTGATATAAAGTTTAAGGTCTATATAACTTTACGATACAGTGTTATCATATAAATGTTTATGTCATATCCCTCTGCTTGGAACAAAATTAATTTTGTTACAAAACATTAACAAAGAATAGTATTAGTCATCACAGGGAATCAGTTAACTGCAAATAATTATCTGAATTGAAGTATGAAAAACACTGCCTTATATCCTGGATTCAGATCAAAACTTAATGCAATTTCATAATCCCACAAATCTACAAGAAGTCCATCAAAAGTTGTATAAGATCAGTGTACCCATTGAAATAATAATTGTAAACTAATATGCTCACAGCAAGTTGATGGTATGAGAATGCTGAGTGTTCCAAGGTACTTACATACTGATAAAATATTGGGTTTTACCTGAATAAAACACCTGGTAACGGCAAAGTCTGGTGAAAATCTGATAAGTTTTAGCATGCAACAGTTATATTGTACAATAGAAAAATCTCAATACTTATGAGTTATCAAGAAATAGCCTAACAGATCCGTTTAACCTAAAAAGTGTATCTCTACAATGAATAGGAAACAAGACGTCTCACCCAAACCACCCCTTTGCCTGCTAGTGAGAGGCCCCCTGCGTCATAGAAGCTGATAAGAACTTCCAGTCTGTAAATTTATGGCATGCAGCTGTGAGCTTGCAGCATCACAGAACCCTAAATGTGAAAAATATCCCCACCCCAGTGGATTTTCTGCTAATAATTGTGATGGTAAAATACACCTTCTGCTGTCAATTATGAGCAATATGGTCCTGGACATAATAGAATTAAAACTCATGTTTAAAAGGAACATATCAGTTATATAATAAAAAAATTTAAGAGACAGTAGTATATTTTTCAAAACCGCAAACCTGTATTGTTCGTATCTGCCCAATCGGCTGCCTTAAGAAGTTATTACCTGCACCAATCCATTTGCCTCGAAGCTCAACAAAAAGTTGGAGACACAGAAAAAATATTAGAAATCACTTTCCATTAAATTTGGTCAGAAGTATATTGGTAGAAATAGAAGTCTGAATTACCTTAACAAAAAGTCTGTTATCAGTCTGTGGTCCTTGAGATGGACTGGACTGACATGTACAGCAGATCAGGCAGAAAAGAGATTGGAGCTTAGACGTCGCACTCACAGCTTCCATGTATGGAACTCCACATTTCGTCCCCCACGTGTTGCAGTGATTCGCTGTCGATGCACCTCAGTGACAAAGTTCTGGTCCACGACTCAGAAACTGGATGAGACATTCAACTCCAGTGTATGCAGACAGTCATTTTCCCTTGACAGCTTAGGATCTGTGCTGTTCATAGGCGTTGGCCATTGTTCCAGGGTGAGGAAACATTGTTCATGGGAGCGTTATCCCCTTGCTGGGGCACTGACCTTCTTGAAGGTGAGGTGGTATTGGGACTTCTTGCCAGGATTTAGTGATGTGAAACAGTCCCTGGTCCAGTGTCCAGCGTAAGCAACTGTCCCAGATGTGATGGGTGCCCCACGACACACATATCGGCTGTGAATGCTCAGTTTTATTCTTCCAACCCCAAATCGGCACTGATCTGCGTCTCATGTCAGACGTGTCCATACTCCAGAACGAACAGACCTGCAACAAAATTAAGATAGAAAAAGAAAAACAGGGGGGAGGAAGCTCCCCCACCTTAAATTAAAATAGAGACAGTTCTCAATGAAATCAGCTGCTTACTCTCACTCCTTCCTATGTTGTTTTCCAATAACTGTAATTTTACCAACTTTTAGTAATTAACAAACTCAAGCATTGTGTATCACCCTTCCTTTGAGTCACAGGCAAATGGTGTATCAAATATTGTCTGAGCGAGCGTATCAAGATTGAAATTCATCAGCTGAGATATTGAAGAGGGCACGTTGTTTTTGTTGTTGTAACACTATTACTCTAAATAAATCCCCTAAATTGGACTGATTTATTTAGGATCCACACCTGTGTGTTAGATCCATCCTAATGATTTTTTTCAGAAGATATCAAGAGTCCCAGTCAAACTCAGGAACCTCCTGCTAAAGTGTATAAAAAAATGCTGTGTAACTCCATCTATCAAGGAAAAAAATATAAAAAACACCAAAGGTACATTTTAAAACAGCTCTAAAATCAGTTATGCGCCTGTGTTTAGTAAATTGTTAAGTCAAATACTGCCGGCCACAAACAATCACCAGCAACTGATGTTGAAAAGTTTATTCACCAGAATTTGCACATTACCAAATGAACAAAGAAAAAAAAAGATTCCTCGGGCTCTAAATTACTGTGTAACAAGGGCATCTGCATTTTGTGGGACCATGAAAATGTGATTACATATAATGAATAATTTGGGGACCGTCCTGTGATGATCCCGTAATATTGTCTATTTCTACTAGGTTCTGGCGCTCTGCAATATCAGTATTTATACTAAAACAATGCAAACCAATAACATTGGTCATAGAGTCCTCAATTTTAGCTGCTTCTTTTAAGGATAACTTCAAAACTGACTCATGACTAAATGTAGTGTCAACGAAATCTGTCAAATTACCGCAATATTTGTTTGCACACACTATTAAGGTACAGTTTAACCCAACTTGTAACTCTGTTTAGTTCTGCTTAATGTGGTTTTCCCAGGCCTGCAAATGAGCAAAAGCTGATAGGATTTACTACTCTCTATTAAACAGCTAGATTGTAGTCTGACGGATTATATCTATTTATTTATTTATTTATTATAACTAGGACTATCAAACAATGAAAACCTATTTATCACTTTTTAATCGCAAATTATATTTAATGTCTGAAAGTATATACATTCATTAGGCATTTTGAAAGGCTATTTTGCAATAGATAACACTAGTTAAAATTACACTCTAACAGAAGGTGTTAGAAAAATATAAATGTCATCATTTTATTTTATCAAGCTACAGGCATTTGGTTTGTTTTAAGAGTTTGCCCCCAGGAAGGCACCATTGTTTTCAAACCTAAGATAAAATAATTTCCCCAGATAAGGAATGTCTCCTTTATCTAACTGCACATGAAGCTGGTGATTTAATCATCACCCACAATGAAACTTGCTCCCTTCTGTGTTTACCCCCATGTTGTAAACTCAAGCCCGTGATTAAATCCTCCTGACCTCATGTGATGTGTGACAAGAAAGACAAGGGGACAGAGGCAGCCCCGTGTCCGTGTTGGTTTTTCCCAATTTATAATGCCTCAAACAGATGTTCAATGTTCTGTCAAATTTTTAACAACTGTTCCAAACTTCTAACCACTTTCTAACTTTTAGGCTACAGTTCAAAATAAAAAGTTTTCTCCAAAACTCACCAAAATGCAGGCCGTGGTCTCTCTCCAATGCAACTCACCCAATCAGCTTGCAGCCAATACCTCAAACGTTTTACTGCATTGAAATTCTCCTGCACTTCAACAAACATTATTAATGCATCAACCTTTTTTCTAATGATTTCCAAATTCCCCTTAGTTTTTCACCCATATTGTTACTTATCACTTTTACTTAACAAAATTAAACTGCGCCCCAGTCACCGCTCTTATCTTTAGGCCCACGCGCGTGGAGAAATTCACACACACATACACAAGAGACTTCGAAGCCGCGCACACACAGAGACAGACTCAGACCGAAGCTTCTAATCATTCAAACCATGGATCCCATTTAAACCAAAATAAAATTGTTAAACCGACCAGGACAGACAACGTTTAAGACAGACAGCCTTGCGCGCGCAGAGGGTCTTCTTTTAATACCCTTCCACTCGACGAAACCAACTATTCATTTAAATA
Source organism: Fundulus heteroclitus (assembly GCF_011125445.2). Lineage (NCBI taxonomy): Eukaryota > Metazoa > Chordata > Actinopteri > Cyprinodontiformes > Fundulidae > Fundulus > Fundulus heteroclitus. The sequence goes on from NC_046374.1 coordinate 33,214,811, forward strand.
CCACCTCGGTCTAATCGTCGTGCAATCAGAATCCCCGTTCTGATGCTAGAGAACAATATAAATGTCCCCTTGGGGCCCCTTTTTTTTTTAATCTTTTACAGCTCACTTTAAAGGTCTTGCTGTCTTAGCCTCAACTTTTAGATGGTTTTGTATTCTTGGCCGTTCCTATCGCTACGTTTCTTTGGAGAGTCCCCTTTCTCCGAGGTAACGTTCCACCTCAGTGTTAAAACCCCAGACTCGTCAGTCATGGAGAGGGAGCGACCAACTTCCGAGACTATTTTTTATCTTTGTAATTTTATCTTTTTTATTGTCTTTTATTTTATTTTTCAACAGCCTCACAACTTAACGGCTTCTTGGCTTTTATCTCTTTTATCATTTCTATCTTATTTTACGGTTTTCCGACGTGGACATACAGATAACTCTCATTCTCTCATTTCTCGGTTTCAACATAACTTCTATTTAAACCTAGTTATACCGTTCAGCCTCTGATATTTTGAGAAGAAAGCGTCTCACTTACAGCAACACTTGATTTAGCCTACATCTAATCTTTAGCCAATAGGAGAATCAAAATCTCCTTACTTTTTTTCGGGTCGACCCTGTTTTGCTGTAAGTGATTACTTCTTCGTGCCCAATTTAAAAAGGTTCCTCCACTTTAATGTCAAAATCCGGGTCACGGCTAACCAAATTGTGATTTATTTATTATTGGCCTAATCCTGCTTCGCTACTAAAGGCCCATTTTTACCCCGGTTTAAGATTTGACAATAAAATATAGAATCATTGATCAGAGGTAGAACGATTTAAATACATATTTAATTCATAGAAATTAAATATGGAGACAGAGTACATACCATTTACAAGATGTTGTTCTCACCGCGGTGGATAAATCTGTCTGTCTGTCTGAAGTAAGTTTTACCAAGACATTCCTTTTATCAACTTTAAACTCCTCCTACATGGCTCAGAGGGAGGATGACCGACCCCCTCTCCTGCTGACCACCCCCTCAGGACAATAAAACTCCATGTTTATCTTACGCTGAAGCAGGAAGCGACAAACCCCACTCTGCTTTCCTCAGTAACCCCAACTAAGATATATTTTTAATTCTCAACACAGGTCACATCTGAACAACCTCCCTGCCTCATTCAGGCTGCATCAGCAGAAACAACGCAGTGATACCAGTTCAACGTGGAAGTAGTGGCTCCATGTCTCCCCCGCACAGTCAGTAATATTTAAAGGATGTCGAGGATTTGAGCATAAGAGAACAAGGAAATGATGTTCACATGGTGCGTGCAGGACGCCTTGTTTACTCTCTGATACAAGGTATAAATAGTTTATTATGAGAAATACCGTTCCTCAGTTTCCAACTGAACTAATCTAATTATGATTCTGATGCCCTTTTCTGTAGCAAAGGAGGAAAGTCTTCTTAACAAGCAGTTAGAACTTAGAAAAGGGTCTGCCTCATGATTTCCTGGAGTGAAGCGTTCCCAGAAAACACCTTCAGTGACATGAGTCCAGGCGGAAACATGGCATCAGAGCTACCGCAGCTGATTATAGTGGAAAGCTGTGGGCTCACTGTGCCAGATCCCTCATTATAACCTGAAGGATAACTGCGTAAAATGTAATAAGAAATATGATGCTAGAACAGACATTGATGGAAATGAGGGTGATGGTTAGGAGGATTTCCAGCCCAGATTTATCCTCTGCGCTCCAGGACAATTGTCAAAAATAACAATAAAATGATGCAAATAGCTCAACACATAATAAAATGATCTCAGTGCTTGAGATTGTTTATAAGACTATTAATATTTTTTAACATGCCATTCTAATAAAATGTAAACAAAACAGATTTTTAAACTCATTGCGCACCGGGATGTTTAGAAAGATGCCTGCTTCGTTTCCTTCTTGATTGAAAATCTTTTTAGATGTAAATGTAAAAAAATAAATAAATGATGTAGTGTTTGTCTCATCACACTTGGGATCTGTTGGGATCCATTCGCGCGGGTCTATCTAGAAACAAAAGTGTTTTTTTACAACAGAGCAGCCAGCAGTCACGGACTCTACGTGGAGTTTCTGTTGCAGCAGAACTTGTGGAGATGCGACACTTTCAGCGCAGATAGTATTTTCGTCAGACTTGTGGTAACGACCACAGAGCCGTTTACCTCCTCAGGACGTGTAGTTACATAGTAAGTTTAACTTTAACTCGCGTTATAATGTCTGCCTTGATTGAGTTTAAACATCAGTGATTCGCCCCAATAAACAGTCTCGGTATGTTGAAACAATCCTGTACGCCGGAGATTTGTCATTTTAACCGAACAATAAAATAACGGCGCAACTCTAGTCGTTTGGAAATGAGACGGAGCGGCCTGGATCCTGGATGCGCTCCTCCTGCTGAATGCGCGCTCCCGACGCCGGGAGTGTAATTTCTGTGGAGGATAATGATTCATTTTGGCACACCTGTGCGATCCGGTGCGCATATATGAGCGCCGTTTATGTGTTCAGTCAGGCAACAGCAGAAACACTTCTAATTATATATATTTATTCACTTATTATCATTTTGTATCATTAGTTATCTATGTGGGAGTGGGTGTTTTAGCCGTGGATTGATCTGATCTGTTGAGACACCGTCCCTGGCTCCGCTACACCTCGCTGCTGCTGTAGAGCGCAAACCGCAGAGAGTTTCCTTAGAAGAGCGCTATTCCGTTTCCGCGACTGGGCACTATTCTCTCATTCATTTCTCCGAACAGTGTGTATTTATTCACGCTCGCCTCTGATTGGCTGGCACTCGTTGGCCCTTCTGCAGTGTCAGTATTCACCAATAACTCCGCTTTGATGGCGACGAGCGCGCTTTGACATTCGGCACGGATGAGGAAATGTGTTTTTCCCCCCCTCTTTGCCACTGACCGGGATTCGCAGCAGACCCTCATGACTTTTGCGACCTGCTGACATCTTGGTAAGACTGCAAACATCCACTTCCTCATTGTAAAAGCCGCTCTAAAGCGCCGTGCAAATGTTGGGTTCAGTGTGCGCTCCCGTTCCGCTGAATGGAAGCGTTATTATGGTTCCAGCAGAATAAATCCATCCCAGATAAACGCTGTTAATGCGTTTTGACTGGCAGGAGAAATAATTATCATGCAGCTCGGTTAGGAAAAGGAGGAAGCACTTCTTCATCTTGGTTTGCATCAGATTTGTGGCGTCACGTTTGTTCCTGCACGCATGCAGCGATGGAAAGTAATTAGCTCTTACTATTGTGCGCGTAAAGACGAAGACAAGGAAAGTATGCTTTAATTTTAGATGCAACAGCATAAAATAAGCACCGAAAAATTCCTCCTCCAATAGGAATAAAAAACATGCGCGCATGTTTCCAGCGTCCTTAGAAGTGGGACAAACTCAGGACCTTCTGGAGCTGATTATCCCACTTTACCCACGCAGTACACGTTCAGACATTTTGTGAAAACTGTTTTCCTATTTTAGATTTAAGTTTTCCGCCTTGTGCAGAATAAATCCCTGTTAACATATAAAGTCTAAGTTACATTCAGAGCAGGACTAAAAAAACACTGTCAAGATGTTTCAGATGATAACTTCAAAGCAATGGGCGAACACATAAACGTGATTAATAACCAAAACAGTCGCCGTTTCCTCAGTATTTTGGACCCACGTCATAAATCCAGAGAAATCAGAAGAAGAATCAGAAGAAATCAGATCAGTGACTCGGTTCGTTTTGGAGATGCAGAGAAGACTGACTTCTAACTCTGTACTGACCGATGGGAGAAACTCTGGGATTGGAGGCAACTTCTTCCAGCTGCCTTCTCTGTAACTTTTAGTTAGAACAGCATAAATAAATTTACCCGTTTTACAGTGTGATCGAATAAAAGCAACAAACTGAAGCTTAAAGGAGGACAAGAGAGCAAAACCTTCTAATAATGTCTGATTTTTAAACGGCTAATATTGTGTGAGCTTTCATTAAAACACGAGGATCACAAAATAAATTTATTTTAAAGTTTTATGTTGTGTTGCACTAAATTCATGATGGAGACAGGATTTTATGCCCACCAGTAACGGGGCACAAAGGTGCAGGTTGAATTCCCTGAGAGACACGTGCTCTGACTGACATCCTGATCCAGTTTTACTTCACTGTAACTCCAGCATTTGTTGGATTTATTTAAATTTATTTAGCTCTATAACGCTTCACATGTTTAATTATCAGCTGCGCACATGTAAATGTGTCTACTCTGCAGTTTATGGTTTGTTTTTATCCCCTAACGTCATCAGTATGATCCACAGTCTGACAAACTTTTTATGCGTGGACTAAAAATCAAGTTTTCCTTTCTTCTTTTTTTTCCCTGCGAGCCGTCTTATAGAACATGCAGCATATGTTAACTCATTTAGGTAACTTAGAAAATGTGCTCTTTTGGAGGGATTTTCAGAACAATCAGAAACTGGTGCGTCTGTTTAATTCAAGAATGTATGATTTTTAATATTTCAGTAGGTCTGGGTGTCGATTCATATTTCAAGAGTCGATTTGATTTAGATTCTCAACATTTAGAGTCAATTATTTTCTATCCGATCCAATCTCCAATTGTATTGCTGCTATTAAAAACATTTTTTAGCTCTTACCTGATTTAATGTATGTGTAGATATGCAACATGTAGATTCTAGTATTATCAAGATTGAGCAGCAAATGAATAAAGTAATGGTAGTTCATTAGGACCAAACCCTCTCCCTTGTTGAGGCAATTGCTTTTAAAAAAGCGCTGATGACCCAAACAGATCCAGGATAGAGAACAGAGACACCAGAGAATTTCTACAGCTGCTATTTAGACATTAAACCGGTGCATTATTAAAAAATTCACCTCCTGGAGTGGAGAGTGAGCCTTAAATGCAGACGCTTAAAAATGCCTTTAATGTGGAAAATGCTTTTTCTTTTTAATCAATCTTTGGTTTTATGAATCAATCTTGGGGATTAATATAAGAATTGATTAATAATTTTAAAATCAATTTTTTTTTTAACATAGCCCCATGTTTCACATTCATCTTCTTATTTGAGTTCATTTGCTTTCCATTGAAACTGCTTTAATTTGCCCCATTAAAGATATAATGAATAGGTTTGCTAGCTGTCTAAATTAATTTTATGTTTTGTTTTTTTTTTAGTTGTAGTTATGGTTTATTCTTATTAGAAAAAGTCTTTCTTCGTTTTTTTTTTTTTTGTTTTTTTTTAAAGTTTGGCAGTTGAATGGAGAAGTCAGCAGATGACTGAAGACGAGTCATAGAACATCTCAGGGCGGCTTCTTCCTTCCTTCACAGTCACCTTTACAAAATGTCACTTTAAACTCTTCACTGTGCAGAAAATAAGCTTCTCAGAGGTGGAGTTGACTTCTCTGCGCTCAGATGCTTCTGGGGATGTTTAACCAAGCAGTGGAAACGTGGACTGGAGGAGAAAAGACGAGTATTTTCCTGCATCAGGCCCTCTGCTCCGTTGTCCTCTTTTCCATCAGCCCACGTCCAACAACCAGGTCCTCTGGAGGTTTCAGCAAAGCTCATTTCTACTTCAACAACACTGGATTGTAAAAAAAAAATAAAAAATTACTGACTTTTGAGCTCCAATTTATAATGGAGTAAAACGTGAGCCCATCTGTTCAACAGATGATATTGTAATTTTAAACCGATTGGCAGAAAGAGAATGAAGACGTCAGCTTGTCAAAGTCACTGGAGCCGTCAGTGTGAGGGGATTATAAGAGAGCTTTGCTAATGCTCCTCATACCTCACAGAAAAAGGGGCAAAATTTCCTCTGAGATGAGAGGAAGTTTAGAAAAATACCCTTTCTAGGTTTGGTGGCTGAACTCCTGAATCAGTTTTCAGGAGGAACTCATTTGCTCCTCGGTGAAACACCAGGTGATTTTTTTCTTTTTTCTTTTTGGTGACCTTCTTTTCCTGCATCATCACCAGTCATAAAGACACATAATGACATCAGAGTTTGGCCACAGTGGCGCTTAAACACATTGTTTGGTGTCTTTGTTCGTCAAAGAAGACAAATTTAAGTCTTTTTTTATCGTTCTTTTTGTTCGTCTCTTTTCTGAGACGCTCAGATCAGAAGTTTGCTTTAGAAAACTCTCTGAGGCCTTTTAAGTCCATTTATATACAATGCAATTAGGATCTGTGTAGTTTTGAACTTCTTTAATTATTTAAATCTTTAATATTATTTAATTATTTAAAAAAAAAAATTATAAGTTAACTTTATTTAATGGCTGTGCCTTCTTGTGGGGGGGGGGGGGGGGAGCTGTGGGGAGCCTCTTGTTCCTTTTTCTGCTTTGTGGCAACATGGCGGCTCATGAATTGTAACCTTACATCGGTTTGACACCAGAACACTTGTGTGGTTTTCATGGATTTACCACAGCTTTCCTTTTCAACTGGAAACTGATTGTCGTGTAAAAAATAACTTCCTCTGCCCGTTTCTGCAGATCCAGAAGCGGCGTGTTGGTGTGGAGACGCAGCCCCTGGCAGGAAATGCTCCGGTCAGCGCAGGACGCCGGCAACGTCCGGCGCTAAATCCCCAGCTGAAGTAAGTGCAGACTCCTTCGCTCACAGCGCGACTGGCCTGTGAGTCAAAGCGTCTGGAAGCGCGCCACATCCGCATCTACAGACGTTTACTCTACACAGACATAACGCTTCTGTGAATTTATTGCTTTTAAAGAGGAATTTGCACAGTTTACATCCCAGAGTCTGAGTGATTATACAGCAAAGCCGCCTCGATGAGTTCAGAAAACAAGAAGTGGGTGGAGGAGTGCGGTTTTATCGCTGGGTGTCTCTCTACTCCATAGGAGCGTAGAAACACTCGCCGGCCACTTTGTTAAGCACACCTGGCTAGTTCTGGGTTGGGTCTACTGGCAGCAGCTCCAGCCTGAAGATCCAGAACTACAGCTCCATCTGGGACGATCTCTAGAACGCCTTATAGGCCTGTAACGCTAATAAATTTAGCTGGACCATAGTTATTTTCTAAAACTTATTGCAATAAATCACATTATTGTCACTTGGACACCTTTTTCAACTAATGTGATAGCGCCATAATAACGCAAGTATGTCCTCTGGACCTGCCGGCTCAGACAAACTAAGCGTTTGGCGTCATTTGGTTTAAATCCCAAAAACTCCGATTCTGCAGTGGTCGTGTTTTGCTTTGACACCAATTTAATTTATTTTCAAACCAGCCTTTCTCTGGCTCTCATTTTAACTTTGAGCCTAACCCAGGGGTGTCAAACTCATTTTGGTTTAGGGGCCGCATACAGCTTAATCTGATCTCAAGAGGGCCACACGAGTAAACTCATTGCAAGATTAAATAGAACTAATAAATGTGGACTTGTTGTTGGTTTTTATATTAAGTTAATTTCACTTTTACACATTATGAATAACCTCAGCGTTTTTAAGAAAAGTATGTGCAATTTCAACAATACTTTTACTCAGTTAAACATTTACTTGTGCATTATGCATAAGAACTGATCACAGTGATTGTACAATGTTGAAAAACATTTATTCACATTTTTTGGAACTTAAAAACACTGTCCTGCATAACAGAATACATCAAACAGATAAAAATTAGGAAATGATTTGAATTTTTCCACACCTGAAGCTTAATCTGCTAATTAAAACACAGCGCCCCTCGTGGACAATATAGGAACTGCATATTTTCAATTAAACAAAGTACATGTTTTTTTCAATAATTGTTTTATCATTCTCTTCCTTTTATCTTGTCCACTTGTGAAAGTCAAATCTGATGAGCTCTTTGTGGCATCTTATTGCCACATTGCCAGACAGGACACTTGGGAAAAAGTTTTTTTTTATAATGATAATGCATTTAGCCACAGTGTAACACGGGGAGATGGAGCCCGGACTGTGACAGAGGACGTGGCCCTAAAGCCAACTGGTAGGCCTTAAATCTCAAGTGGCCTAGGGTCTCCCAATTAAAAGTACCCAGGTAGGTCTGGCTTAAGAATTAGGAAACAGAAATAGTATACAAAATATGTTTTATTTCTACAGTCTTTTACAATCTTAAAAATAGACTTTATTATACCAATATAAAATCCAATAAAGCACAGCAACACAGGACAATACTGAGAATTAAACACAAACAACTGCAACCCAAATTAGTAACAACCAAAGACACAAAATAATGTTAAATAACCAAAAAAAAAAACTGTAAAGCTGTGCCAAATCAGCTATTTAATAAAATTTAAAAGAAGAACCCCATACTATTGTCTGGTTCAATGTGTGTGGTGCTACAACTCCAGCTCTAAACAACCCTTTTTCTTAATTAACCCAGAGCATTAACCATGCACCTGGGTGAGAGCATAATATGCAGCAGCAGCAACCTGAAATACCAAAAAAAGATCACAATAAAGGGTCTGCTAACAACAAGACATAAGAAAACAAGGGAAAAACTGGTACCTTCAGATGCTGCAGTGAGAAGTCACTGAAATAATCCCAGCACACAAATTTCCTGATACCAATTCCTGGTTCAGCAGGCTAACAGCTCCAGTAGTCAGCCAAGTGAGATTCAATCCACTTCTAGCTTGGCAGGCACACCTGGTGCCTATATACACCTACTAATGAGCCCAACAACGCTGCAAACCCGAGGAAGGTGGAGAAATAGGGCACAGATGCATTCAGGGACATGAAATGGGTAGGAATTTACAACCACTCCACTGTTCCCGACCAATAAACCACCCGGTTACAACAGGGCCGGACTAAATTTTTCGGCGGGCCGGATCCGGCCCGCGGGCCGTATGTTTGACACCCCTGGCCTAACCTGACACAAGCTGGGCTTCCCTCACTGCATTACTCAACTTCTGGATGGATTCCCGTTTCCAGAGCTTCTGTGTGGGTTCCCTCCTGCCAAGCTCCAGGTCACGCCAGACACTAATCTAGTGCCAAGACACCTAGTCTGCCCAGCTCAACACAGGGGACAAAGCTACAGAGCAGCGACAGTTCTTCAGATGCCTCTGCCTTCGTTTGAGGTGTCTCCAGCCTCCATTAGCGCTGCACCAATGTCATCGTCCAAGGTTCCCTCTCCTGTGCCGCCAGCCTGAACTCAAGCTCCGTCTGGGACGATCTCTGAGCCACACCTGAACTTTTGCTCTGCACTGCATGCGTTTTGTTTTAGTATTATTATTATTCTCACCCTCTCTCCATGGCCCCTCCTCCCATCCAACCTGTCTGGGTTGAGTTTTGTTGAATAACATCTATCCCTATTTCTCTGTTAGCCACTACGCCACAGATCCTGTCCAGCTTTGCTGCAGTTACCGACCCAGATCTGCTACAGAGCATCTGCCCAGTGTTGCCTGTGTGCCCATGCCTAGCGCCGTCAGCGTGTTTACCTGCTTCAGGGCTAGTTCATTTCACACTGCAAAAAGAGAACTAAAAGTAAGTCAAATTTGCTTGAAATGAGTGTATTTGCGCTTGATTTGAGCAGCTAAATAAGATGATCTGCCAACCAAATAAGATTTTTGCACTTAAAATAGTACCAACTCATCTCCATCATCTTATTTTCAAGTGAATATATCTAATTAAATGAATTTAGGAGTTAAAATACAAATTCCATTGGCAGATAAGCTTGTTTAATTGCTCAAATCAAGGACAAAAACACAAATTTCCAGAAAATTTGACTTACTTTTAGTTGCCTTTTTGCAGTGTATAAATAAAAACGCAACACTGCCAGCATTGAGTATCGGGTTTTCAGCCTTGAAGGGCACAAATTCAGTCCATTTATAATTGTATCATTTACAATTATAAATGGACTGAGTTTGTGTACTATGGAGGACCAAGTCTTCCAGATCTAAAAATAAATACAGAAATAAATAAATGCTCAATAAATAAATAAGCATACAATTAATTGCCACCAAATTAATAAATGTAGGTAGAAATTAAATTATACAGTGAGACATAAATGTATATATCTCAATGGGAAGATATTGAGCCCTTAAGACACAGCCCCTCCTCATTTGCATAATGAGGCAGAAATGCATACAGAAATGTAAAAAGGACAGGCAGAAATGTAAAAACGACAGGCAGAAATAAATAGCATCACAGAAATATATAGGATAAAAAAATACAAAGGAAGAATAAAACAGACAAAAATATTATAAAAATAAATAAAGTTGAAGATTATAACGCACAATAAATAAATAAGGTAATTATTACAAAGGCGAATAAAAGAATAAGCTAATTAAAAGAGATATATACATTTATGTCTCACTGTATAATTTAATTTCTACCTACATTTATTAATTTGGTGGCAATTAATTGTATGCTTATTTATTTATTGAGCATTTATTTATTTCTGTATTTATTTTTAGATATGGAAGACTTGGTCCTCCATATGTGTACTGCGCCAGTAAAGCCACTTTAACGCAGATCAACTGAGCCACACACTTTCATGCACCAGCAGACGTGTCGGTGGTGATTACTTTTCACCTCCCTGCTGCGCTCCACAAGGATATACAGCAACTCTTCAGTTTTAAGGAGGATGCTCCATATGTTTGTCTGTTTTTCACAGGAGTTAAAACTCTGACACAAACCTCTCCTTTTGATATTTTTTTTTTATCTTTTCCCAGCTCTAATGTAAAACAAAAGCTGGACACATTGTTTATTGCCTTTTATTCGTTGTGTGTACCTCAGGAGTATGTCCTGAAGGGAATGCCACCACGATAAGACGCAGTGGCAATAAAGAATCTTGAATTTTAAAGCTTGTTCTGTAACCGCTGCTCATCTTTGGTTAAATCTGTGATTTGTGGCTTTATTATTCATTATCATTCATTATGAATAAATTCATAGTAGGTGTAGTCAAATGTTTTGTAAGCTTTGCAGAAGAGATTTAAGTGCTGTTAAAGTATATATTTTTTTCAAATTAAGAGTGGCAGACGAATATTTAAATGTATCGATTTTTCTTTTTATGCTCATTTCTAACCAGAAACTTAATGAAACTGTTGCAGGAGAACACGATGTGGGCGCTTGTTTTCCCAGCCTTCATCTGTGGTCTGTGGGGTCAGTTTTTACGCACAGTAATCCTTTATTATTTTTATTCTAAGGTTATGCAATTTAGATTATAAGTATGCATGAAAAACAGTATTAACGTTGTCTCCTTTCCAAGGGATGTGTGTCACGAAAGGCTCTGTGGTCTACAGGGCCAAAGAAAACGAGACCGTCACCGTCGAATGGAGCCTTCAGCAGGAAACTGATTTACCTCTGATGAACATGATGTGCGAATTTCACTCTGACCCTGTAAAGATTGTGTACGAAGCAATAGGAGGCTCTTTTGGGTCTCCAGATGAGCAGTTTGTGGGCCGGGTTCATTTTGACAGAGACGCTCCCAGAGAAGCAAAGATCAGACTCAAAATGTCCCGACTCAAAATGGAAGACTCTGGGAATTACTGCTGCTACTTGAAAGCTAATTATGACAACGTCGCTTGGAAGTGGGGACTTCAAATAAAAGGTAAAGACTCAAAATTCAGGTGGTTTCGTACAAGACATGAAAAATGACACTGTTTTTTCCTTACAGAATACTTTGATCTGAATGTCACGGCTGGAGGAAACGATGATCTGTCAAACAACACCACTAGCTACCCAACCACTCCAGGTCAGTGGATTTCAGACTTAAAGGATAAATCACCCCCCAAAATCGACTTTTCTTTGCTAATAAACTGTTGGCATGGTTGTCTTATAGTGCTAGCTGTATTTCCTGGTGATTATTTTTGACAAATTACTGCATATTTGATCAAATCCTGCTTTACTTGTCTAAAACCGTCAATGTTGCGCCCTCCAAAGGTTTAACGGGTGTCTTACATTGAATTTCAAATCAATATTGATATTGGTTCAAAAGTTTTTCTGACGTAATTTGGGGAAACGGACGTATCATTGGGGTATAAAAACCGATCCATCTTGTGCCTCCATAGCGAGTTAGAGTTTGGGTGGTGAGTTTTGCGGACCATCAATCGAGTTTCAGGTTAAAGATTTATTAGCTTAGCATTCAATTAGTTTATTTAGCTTCTTTTTTTTAGCTTTTGCTTGTAGCTTAGCCCTCACCCCCCACTCATTTCCTGGGCTGCCAGTCACCGCCTCCTCTTGGCACATTTTTCAAGTATGAGACTGGTATGAGGGTGAGATACACTTTAAAGGCTAGAATTAGTCCTAAAATTTTTCCAGGGCCATTTACGGTCCTTGGAACAATGTTGTTAGTCCCCCGACTGCAGTTCAGAATCTGTAGTTCAAAATGGAACAAGTTTGGCCCCCCAGGAAATGGAAGTGATGCAGATGGAAACTTTTTGTTACCCTTTAGGACGAAATTTCTATTCTTACATGAAAAAAATGTATTTACAATTCAAAGTATTGCTCTTTTGCTAGTATTATTATTTTTTGCTTTGCATTGTAACATTATAATAAATAGAACCATAATCCTCCAGCGTATTTTAGCTTAGACAAGGACATACATATTCATTAAATGTACCTAAATACAACAAGGGTTCTAAAAGATACTTCTTGATTTATGTTGCTGGTAATAGACTAAAAACTTTTTCTAGACCAACAAAATGGAAAACATTCGACCCAAAATGTTTGAATAGTCCCTTTTCCATTGCAAGACCGAGGATTTGGTTTCAGTGGTGTCAAAAGTACACACATTTGTTACTTAAGTAGAAGTATAGATACTGCAGTTTAAAAACACTCTGGTAAAAGTTGAAGTATGAGACTCTGTTTTCCAATGACAGATGAGGTCTGAAGGTGTTCTTTCTTGCCTAAAATCTTAAAATTACTTTTTGTGGTAAAATTTGGGTATAAAATCAGTAGATTTTTAAACTCATCTCCTAATTGCTCTTTACTCCTCCAATTGCGAACTGTTTTGCCATGCAGCACAGAACCCGACCCATTGACCAAAGACCCAGGCTTGTTGAAAAGTACTACCCTCATACCAGGACCTTTTTGGTGGAAATGGAAATGCATGCTGGGCTTTCGGAAAAGGATGGGCCTATAGTCATGATCCCAAGGCATTGGTTTTGGTTCTTTTTTGTGTGTTCGCCTCCCCCAAATGCCAGTTAAAGCTATAGTTGTTAATCCTGTTCAGAAACACTCTCTGTTATGCTGGGTAAAATTGCCATTCCAGTCTGAAAGTAATTAATGCATTATGTATTCACAAAAGGAGGTAAAAAAAAAATACTTCTCCGTAGGAGATGGAGGCCTTTGAAAACTAACCAATTTTTGCTGTCCGGTCCAAAGGGCATGGACTTGTCAGAGTTTTAGTCCTGCTCTCACCCCCTCTGTTCCTCAAGTTACGGGGGAATCACCTTATCTATTGGTTGTCCCACATGTCAATCAGTCTGACGTGCTCACCAGTGTACGCGCTCGTTCCTTTTGATCTGCTTGCTGGCTGCGCCTGTGCACATCTAGTGTTTATGTATCGGGTTAGCTTAGCGATTAGCTTAGCAGTTAGCTTCGGGGTTAGCCGTTAATTGTAGCTCCGCTGTGCTCACCGTATGCTTTGAACATGGCTGAGAGCCGCAAGAAGCATTTATGTTGATGAGAAGAAGAGGAAGGTCTCAGTAGAAAGTAATGTGACGAGAGGGGATTTGGAAGATTTCTTTTTTTCTCACGATCACCCTGAAGAGCGGAAGAGCAAGGTAAGATGGTCTTGCGCATGTGCTGTTATTCAAAAAGGAACTGCGGAAACTTCTGGAAAAATTCTACCATTGGGTCCTACTCTGCAAATCGTGACTAGGAAACCGTACATCTTTCTTTTATTAAGGCAAACGTCTAAAGCCCTGTCTCGATCGACGGCAATCTGTCCTCTTCTACTTTGTTTCGATACAATATTGCATGTCTAATTTATTAATGAACATGTAAAAATAATTGCCTTGTTACTAGGCAGACCTTTGAACATCCATTTTCTCATGGCTTCAATATTCATCAATGCCATATTACTTCAACACTGTATTTATCACAGTGAGTCATTAGCAATTTTTCTAGAATCTGTAATGAGGGAAAATTGTTTCAAACATCTAACGTATATTTGAATAGGATAAGATAAAAAAAAGAACGTGCAGCACATTAGGATTTAGGACCTGAGCGGGGAGTAATATACAAGCAGCATAGCGAACGGCACATCGATGCAGCCGGCAGGGCGACATTGGTCATAAAAAAAGGATAAAAAAACAATTGAGTATGTTAAGACCAAATCTACTGGCTGTCAAGAAGGTTTCCTGCATAGCCTTTGCATGTTCTCCCCGTTCATGTGTGGGTACTTTCTGGGTGCTCTGGCTTCCTCCCGGAGTCCAAGAACATGATTGTTAGTTTATGAGCTGCATGAGAAAATGTAAAAGAAAAAGGGAAAGTACATGACTGCATAAAACAGCAGAGCACAGCTCCCTAAAGGTTATGCTTGACACACGTACGTTCTGTGTGGAAATGAAACGTGCTGACACATCTGCAGCATTTGTGCGCCGCCCTTTGAAGTTGCACTTTTCTATGAGACTCTAGAGGGCAGTGTTGCGCTCCTCCACCAAGCATACTACACCCACTGAGCTATATAATACACTGGAGTGCTGATTTTGCCGAAAATCTGAAGTCACTGGCCGCCCTCTTGCTGCTCCCTACTCTTACAGAATCCCATAGGATTTGGTTGCAACAACAAGGAGTTTTCTGGCTGAGTGAAAACATTTCACAGGTAATTCTACAGTCAGTGGATGTACTAACACTATCAATTACTAGGAAATTAGGTGCTGAAATATTTTACATGTTATTCATATTAAATATATATACATGTGTATATATAAGTATGTGTATATATGTATATATATGTATACAAATATGTAAATATATGTTCTTGTATATTGTTATTTATATATATATATATATATATATATATATATATATATATATATATATATATATATATATATATTTAAATAAATAAAATGCAAAATATTTCAGCACATGACTTTCTCATTACTTAATAGTTTTAGAACATAACATAAAAGTATATGACATTTGACATTTTAAAAGTTTTAAGCCCCCCTAAACATGAGAAAATCCTGGTTATTAGATGCTGCAGCGCACATATTCCCTAGTTACTGTGGGAAAATAGGGAGTACCAATATGGCGGCTGGTGGCTTCAAAGCGACTCGTTCCAACAGCGGGCGATTAGCACTCCAGTGTATAATATAGCTCAGTGACTACACCCCACTACTAAAATAGTAGTTATTTTCACCATTTAAGACTCTTATTTTCCTCAAAAATAAGTCTTATTAAGTCCATACTACATCAAAAGTGGCATAATATGGCCATGCGTAACGCGTGGATGCGTCAAGCACAAAGGTTGCTTTATGCTTGACGCACATACGTTCCACGAGGAAATAAGACGTGTGGACTCCGTGCAGCTCTTCCTCTGCAGTAGCACTGTTGTCCTAGACTCTATGTTGCGCTCCTACGCCCAGACTGATACAACCAATTACACAGAGAAGTAGAGAACATAGTCGTTTCCAACATTAAAGCCTCATGCTTTCTTCAAAGAGTGAGTTAGAAATAGTTACATTGCGGGTGCATCAAGCATAAAGCACGTTTAAAGTAGTCGTTAGACTGCGTCTGCATTTCTGTCTCAGTGGTCTGGACGTAAACAATGTTGGACCAGTTTCACAGCAGACTTTTTTCTCTTGTAGCTACTTTAAAATTTTCTCATTTCGTGTAATGTAAATTCATCTCTAGTGATTTAGATTTGTAGAAAGAAAATCAATCTCCGACTCTTTGTTGTAACGAAATGCTAAGCTGGCCAATCTGATCATTACGAAGCAACATAATTTGTGGGAAGACTAAGCAAGGAAGTTGTGGAGTGATGTAATGGTTTCACATTTAGAAGTGAGGGAATTATTAAACGTGTGCGACGAGTAACTGTAGAGTAACTGTAAAGGGGGAAAAAATGCTGCTTCAGCTAGTCATTTCTCTCATGTATTTAACTAGATGCCGTCGCTACCAATTAGTCTCAGAATGACAAGTTTGTGGTGGAGAAAATATCCAGATGAAGGGGTTAATGTTAGATGGTTTGGTGAAGAGGTTGGGAATTTCCCAACTTAAGTCAGTTCTCCAATTTTAAAATCTTACTAAGATCGCACCAATACGTGTTTCTTTTTTTTTTTTTTCTAGTGTGCCTATTAGATAACCTGATAAAGCTGCTTAAGAATTTAAAGTTTCAATTTTTGTGATTTTCGGAAACATTTCTGCTTTTTCTCCATGCAGATGCTGAACATCCTTCTACAGGACCAGACCAAAACATCCGATGGGGTATACGCTTATCAGTCGGTGCAGTACTTTTGGCTGTAGTTGTCTTTTTGTTCAGCAGAGCTCGAGCTCGAAGGAAGCTGAAGATCTACATCTGTCCAAATATTATATAAGAGCTATGCTTTCTGTGACTCTGCCTTAGTCAGAGAAAAGGAGTTCACTCTAATTAAGCTTTCTGCTTCTTTAAGGATGGAAGCTGAATCAGTACTGCTCAAAACAGTTAAGAAATTACACGCAGTTGTGGAAAACACTTAGCAAATTCTTTAAATGTGAGCGAATGAGGGGGAAATTTTGCATTTGAAGACCATTTTCAGAGGAGTGGGTGTTTCCGTTTCATGTGCTCCTACACCCCTCCAAGCCACACAGCATGCACCATGTCTGTGTTCATTAGCTACTGCAGATCTTGGTCCTGCTGAAGTATAACCAATGCACAGAAATCAAACCAACTCTAATTAACTAATTTCAGCAGTCTTTCTAAAAGCATCTTTTTTACACTGAATAACAATATTTTACCTGTAGTAAAAGAAACATCAATAATAATAATTAACCATTGCCGTTTTGGTCAATTAATTTACGCACCTCTGCTAATTAATCTTGATCCAGGATGTTTGAGTTGAGCTAATTATGTCAGTGGAACTATATGTTAATTAGTTCATTGAAGTGCAAATGTGATTCTTGTTGTTTTCTTGGTTTTGGTCCTCCTGTTTTCCATCCACTGAGGTGTGCAAACGATAAACAATAGATTAGCTTCTGTGCACCATTAGCTAATGTCTCTTTGCGCTTTCTTTGAGATGGACACAGTGCAAAAAGTGAAAAGACCAAAGAACACATTTCAAGTCAAAACTGCGATTTGATGCACTACAGGGCTGCAGGAAAATGTTTCATATTGAAAGTTCATTGACTTACTCTAATCAAGTGATGGATAGCGAGTAACTCCATACGTGGGTTGCTTATTACTGCACCTCTTGAGTGAATAATGATTCAATGAATCCACAATGTTATGGAAAAAAAAACGTTACAGTGTTTCATTTTTAAACTTGAAAAAAAAAACACATGTTTTCATTGCCCCTGCTCAGACAAAAATGTTCATTTTTAGTTTGGTTGTTCATTCCCGTCTATCTGCAGGGTTATTGTAACTCTATGTTTTAAGTGCTACATGTTTTTTTTTTTAAATAAATAAAAAAAGACAACTACCTGATAATTTAAGAAAATTGTTTTTTGAGCTTGAATGTATATTTGATGTATATGCTCTTAAATGTAATAAACTTGAAATTGTCATCAAACTATGAAGTTTTATTGTGTCTAAAACTTTCTGAGATCTTATAAGAAGCCCACTAACCTCTGCATGTAAATGTCACTAAACTAGTTCCTGACAGCCACAGTTTTTGGTATGGGCCATATTGGCAGCTGCCCAGGGTGGCATTAGAAAGGGGCTCCAAAACCATCAGATTAAAACATTCTATAACTTGTCTCTCCTGTTTGGATGTGTATTAATTTGGGTTGTATTGCAACACTGACTAATATTTAGTCATCTTCTGCGTGGGCCCCTCCCCGATCTCACTGAATATCAATTATGTTTCAGCCATTTTGGAGCCAGTGAGGTCTAGGACATAAGGGTCTGAACCTATAATGTAGGTTTAAAGATGCACCCAACTTTTTCTTTTTTAAGGACCTCGCTCTTTTAAGCCTGTTACATGCTCCACGAGAAGCAAGACATTTGTTCTTGTAGCCATGCCCTGGGAGTTCTCGCTGCTGTTCTTGACACATCATCCAGGCAGAATGAAACCTATAGGAAGATCACAGCATGTAGTAAATAATTAAATGACCGTAGATGTTTGCAGTTAATTTTTTTAAAAGCAATTTCTGTGTGTACGTGGTTGCTCTGCTACTTTCAGCTGCCCTGTGCTTGGCTCTGTCTCTACTCCTGCTTTCCTCAGTCTTCACATTTCTGAAATCTGAAAACAACATTTAAAAATGCTGGCCCTCTCTTCCTGCCATGTCTGTCATTGTGGTGGTGTGTTTGTCAACTTTCCACAATCTTAGCAGAGGTGGGACACAGCAGGCAGGACGTTCTGGGAAGTCAGCAGCTGAGTTTCTTCTGAGTTTTTAATAGCCGGAGCCATAATGAACTTTGTTCTTGCTCTTGCCACCTCGAGAACAAGAACTATTTTCTCGTGGAGTATAGGCTACGTTCACACTGCGACCCATGTCCGTCGTTTTCATGGCAGGTTGAACGGCCCACTTTACGATCTTTTCCACCTCAAAAGTATTTGATTTGTGCCACTTCCATAGACGGTATTAATCTGGATATATATTGGATATTTTTCAAAGCGTTTATCAGTGAACGTCCATGTCCCATTTCATCCGCCGTTTATGTCACTCTCCTGGCTCCAACTACACATCCACACAGAGCAGTAGCATTTTTAAAAGCTGTGCTGCTTTTTCTGCTGCTTTTTCTCTGACCATTCTTCCTCTTGCTCTGACGAGGTCTTAACATTGTCAAGGATCTTTTATTGTCACCATGTTTTAGTCGAGGCAGACACCGGCTTAGGATACACAACTCCCACGGCTCCCAATGCTCAACAATTTCATAATAACGCACAGATGCTGGCCGATATCCACGGGTTTTTTTTTGTTTTTTTTTACGAAACTTTATTGAACACTTCTAGAAACAATTACATTCACCATTACTTCTGTAAACTCATACGGGTCGCTTTGCGGTCTTGAACCTCTCCAACAGTAGTCTGATGGCGGTTCTATTTAATAAAAAAATGAAAGAATGAAAAAAAAAATCAGAACTGAGCATCAATGCCTGCAATGTGAACGCAGCCTAATAGGCTTTAAGGCGACCATGTGGGCGTTTATCCCTCCCGTGCAGCACTCAACCTGGCACCCCCTGCTTGTTACTGGATTTTTTTTATGTGCTTCGTACGGGACTGCAATGCATTTTATCCTGCGCCAGAGTTTAGATCATTTCCTGTATTTCGATCTGCTGGATCTGTCATAGTTTGAGTTCCTGCCTTAGTTTAGTTTCTGTTTTTGGGTTCTTTTCTATTTTAGCTTGTGTCCTGTTTCAGTCTTGGTTCCATCTTAGATTGGGCCTTATCATTTATTGTGTGTTCTAGATTGGTTCTTGAACTGTTTTTTTAGTTTAACCTGTTTTCACATGTCAGTAGTTCAGTTTCACCTGCTCACTCCCCTACTTATGCCTGCCTCTGTTCCTTGCACTCAGCCCGATCATTGTGTGTGTTTTTCCCTGCCTGGGGTAAGTCAGATCCTGCCAGTTTTTCTGTTTTGCCTGTCTGCCTGAAACCCTACCTGATTCTGTTAGTTTTTGCCTTAATTATTTGACCTGTTCTGCTCACTTTGTTTTATTAGACCAGCCTGACTTCTGACCAGTTTATTTTAGGTTGTTGGCTGTGGACTGTTTGAGTTTTTTGGTCACTGCCTCCTAGCTTTTTGGCTTGGTGCCCTTTTTGGTTTTCTGCCTGTTTTTGCTCTGTTAATAAATCACACTTTTTTTATTACAACCTTTTGCTTGTCTGGCTGAATTCAGGGTCCTCTGTTTCTGATTCATGACAGGATCTGTATAGGATTTCATTAATTGAGCTCTGCTGCAGGATTTCATGTTGATCCGATCGCTGACTGACAAACACATAAAATACCAAAAGGTTCAACGTATCCATGGCATCTTTTGGTGGTTTAACCGTGAAAACGGCGAAAGTGTAGGAGATGACATCACAGTCCTGGTTGCCCCCTGCTATTTATTGATTTATTTTGTTGATGGAAGTCAAAATTCAAGCCAAAACTGCATGGGGTAATTTTAACTAATTAGATTTGCCAGTGTATGTGAAAAGCAGCTTCTCACATGCAAAGAGAGACGATGATCAGGTAAAAATAGAGTGGGAGAGTGTTCAACCAACGGTTTCCTCAGTGGTACAGGAAGGCACACAGAGCAGGTGGGGGACCCAGATTTAAATAATGCAAACACATCGTGTTGTTCTGTTTCTTGTGGTTCTTGCGGTTCTGGGTTCGCTTGATCAGTGAAAGGTCAAAATAACATCTGAATGATTAGTAACGATCGATTTTTGGGAACCAAAAAAGAATGAAGACAAGTCTCTGGTGGAAATCTTGAACAAAACGTAATTTCAAACTATTTCTAATTTAGGCTAAAACATAAAGACTCGCTCTAGGTCTGAATGAAGAGCTCCTTGGGAGGTGTTAGCTCTTAGACACGCAAAAAGAGCCAAATGTTTGTGAAGAGTCACTTTCCATCACTTTATTTCACCCTTTCTCTGTCTCTCTTTGCATTAAATGAAGACAAACTAGAAAGCAGGTTTAGTTTAAATGTATAAACTGCTATTTTTTAAAAAAAAAGCGGTCTGTACTTGTTTTAAGATTGCAGCTGAAGATATTCTGGCACTTTGCTGGTTCTCACACAGTCTGAGGAAGCCGAGAAGGGGAGCGACTGACGTTTCCTGGCTGCAGGAGTCTCTGTAACGGGATACAGTTCGCATTGTGGACTCAGATAGGCATGCCTCTTCTAGTTTGTCTGAAATATTAGTGAAACGGAAACAATTTAAATTGCAGAGCTGAGGACCTTCTTGCTTTCGGGGAGTTTGTTATCATGGAAACTGATTTGTTTAGAAGCACAGAAAAAAAAAAGAAAACTGAGTTTTACTTGTGGTTGCATTGCTAAGAGACGTTAACCAAACGTAGGAAAATATAAACTGATTCAACATATTTTGCAAGTGAAAGTGTTCATCCGTGCAGAAAGACGTGACTTCAAGCCAAACTAAAGGTGTAAAAAGATGCGAGTGCTGGTAGAGGAGTCAAAACCACTTGGCAATTACTGGATGTACCTGGAGATTCCCCGTGAGTCTATTTCTCTGTTCTTTTGAAGTTTTTTTTTTTTTTTTACACGTTATGAGTAAAGAGAAACGTGAGCTAATTTAAAATGTGACTGTGAGGTAGAGATAAGTAATCAGTATCTTACCAGCAGGCGAGATTTTCAAAAGTCGTCCTGCAGAGATTTCATTCTGTTTTATGTGAGTACTTCAAAAGTCTCTCCACATCAAATAATTACGCTAACCGTCACATTTATTTGAGCGCATATATGGTTTGTGCCTAATGTGTTCTGCTTTGAAGGGCTTGAAGGAGATCGTTTTGTTAACCTGTTATGAAAAGCCCTGCTCCATGCGGAACCCCCCAACTGCAAAAAAGATTTAGCCTGGTGGCTGAGGCAGATTTTTTATTTTTATCAGGGCAAAATAATTTCAAACTGGTTCAAATCTTACAAGTGAAAACGTCAGCATTCATAATTTAATAACCAGACTTTTTACATTCTCTTTGATTTCATAATAAGTACGATCACAACTATCCAATGACTTTTTCTCAACTGCAGACTTTGGTGTATTAAAATCTGCTTTGAATCATTTGTTAAAAATTACAAAACTATAACAAGCGATTTTAAAGAAAGTCTGACCCAAAAAAAGAAACTTGTTTGCATATAAATGAATGAGTTTTCTTTTTTTTTTTTATTTTGAGTGCAAACTATTTAGCAAATTGGATGAACATCTTTTGATAAGGCAAATAAGAAAAAAAGCATTTTAAATTTTTGAATCCACAATAATTTAAACATCCCTTTCCTAAAGAAAATCTGACATATTTGTTCAGTTAAAATTATCACATCCTTTAGAGCCAATTAATTAATTAATTATGAGGAAAAAAGTCCGAATTGAGTAACTTTTTTTTTTTTTTTTTTTTTTTTTTTTTTTTTTTTTTTTTGAGTGGCCCTAATCCTCTTCCACAGATTGTACTCTGTCAGTTTGGTCCAAATCCTGTACTGGGAAGTGCCTCAAAAAGGGGTGCCAATCTTCTTCAAAGATCTTCTGCATCTTTTGCTCAATCATTCAGCTATCTGCATTCACAGTGCATTTTCACAGGAAATGCAAATTTTTCTAGTTCTGCATTGTTTCTGAAATCTGCGTACTGTGTTTCTGTGCCGCAACACCCTTACCTACTTCTTCCTCTCCTACTCCCTCAGAGCAAGGGGCTCTTATCAGCATCCAGCCTTGAAAATGTGCACCATTGCATGTCATGTCTGTCCGCCTGGAGCAAAATGTCCCAAATAAAATCAATAGAAGAGGTAGTAGTTGCGTTTCGTGTAATTCTGTTCAATCTGAATGAATTAGAACTATTGGTGCCGCGGTGGGCGTGCTGCGTCACCTTACACCTGATTCAGGTGCCCAACATTAGGTCGCACATAGTTTAGAGGAATTCTGAGGGACTGAATTGTCTGACCTCTCATGCCTCCTCTTCCCTCTAAATGAGCCGTTTACGTCTTCATTTATGCATATTTGCCCACTGTTTATATCTCGTACGCTGCTAAAGTGAAACAATGTCAGGAGGAGTGAGGAGGACCTTTAGCGAGGCTAAGAGTGTCTGAAGAAGAAAGATGGAGGGAACAGAGAGAGCTGATTGGCTGATCCACCACCTAAACAGTGGAGGAATTGAACACATAAATGTCTTTAACAATTATGCAATTATAATATTTAGATGAGATCAACTTTATCATCCCAATAGGGGGAAATTAGTTTCAGCGGTCCGTCGGGTTAACTGCACGGCTCTACCTAACCTCATTTTATGGAAAATAAAAGAATAGAAAGATGTTGGGGTCTAGGTTTGCTTGTATGATGTCATCTCCTCGCTGTGATCACTGCATGGAGCACTCATTTTCAAGATGGTGCGTAAAACCATAACTGTACAGGTGCACTGCTGCTAGGCGTTTCCATTTTCTTTTTCTCCATTTCATGTCAGACGTTTTACTAAATACGACCGCTTTAGACAAGCAGGCGATCCCAGTGAAAAGCTGCCCAGTGAGCGCGCATTGATATCAAATAGAGAAAGTAGTAAAGTGACTGATGCGTTAACATAAGCAAATAAAAGATAATGATGAGGTGCTTTAAAATATTTTTATGATGTGTGATGAATGATAATTTTTGCTAGTTTTCATCATCACGACACATTTCTTAACCCAGCCTAATTTGAGCTCTCTGAGAGAATCTTTGTGAATACGGGCACAGCTATTTAAGATGTTCTCTCTAAAGCACACCTGAATGCAGCTAATGAAGTCCTCTGGTTGCATCAGCTGAGCTCTGGACCACGCCTGATTCACATCACTGTGCTCTTATGTCCAGAGGGCTGAACTCTCTATCACTGAGAGCAGGATTTACTGATGGATTTGGATAATGTCAGTTTAATATTGTTGTTCTTGCTCCATTTGTTCATTGCAAACACCAGATTTTATGTGTTGTTAGTGCAGGGGTTGAATAATTGTTGCTGAAAATGTAGAGACTCAATGAAAAAAGTTGCTTTGTTGTTTGGTCTAATGGTCAAAACTGCAATAATTAATTTGTTGTGTTAAATCTCTGCCGCTTTAGAGCATCAAACTCTAGAAGCAGTCGTAAAGCATCATCAAACTCCAGAAGAAACTCCAAAAGAAACTCCAGGAGAAACTCCAGAAGAAACTCCAGAACAATGGTGGAAGATTGGGCTATATATAGCTTTAGGTGTAATGGTATTAGTTTGTCTTGTGCTTTGTATAAAGTTTCGTAAAAAACTTTGGCAAAAGCTAAAACTTTTACCAAGTTCCTCCCCCTCACCTGAAATACCTTACTGACACTCCCTTTCTCTGAAGCCTGGTTCACTGTGATTTAAAAAAAAATAGTTCAGGATCTGAGCACCTTGTGGCTGAAAAGAAGGAAACATCAACATGCACTGCATGAAAAGTGAGATTTTCGTCCCCGTAAACGACCGCAGATCTCCCTCATTTTCGGCAGTTGAGGACAATTTGTAACCTGCACTTGTCGCCGTTTGTCAGTGCCACAAATTGTCGGAACCGGACAATGACGTATGTGGAGAGCGATCAGCTGTACTAATGGCCCTAATTAGCATATGAATGCAGCGAAACCGCGCGGCTGGCCATGCCTGGCTGGAATAACCTTACTCAGTATTGGATGAAACCACTACTTTCAAACGAGTAAAATCACTCGTGATTGGCAGCAAAACCACACGTGGCCAGGCCAGGCATGAATGTTCTTACTAAAATCACTCCTGATTGGTTGGCAGATCCCCAATAAATTATATATATATATATATATATATATATATATATATATATATATATATATATATATATATATATATATATATATATATATATATATATTATGCTGTATATTCATGTTATCCTATGTAGGCCACTACACTATTATTAGGCTACCATCAAGGACATGAAAGAATTTATAGAGGAAATGAACATTTGCCAGGAAGATGTTTATGCAAAGAAAGAGCTTTATTAAAAACAACTATATACAACGTGAGGATCTGCCCACACATGCGTATCCAAAAATTACAACTCCATGAACTGTCCGTTTGCCTCCTCGGGGTTGTAGGTAACTGGCGGCGTTCTTTCCGAGGCAGGTCCGTTGTGCAGATGCCTGCTGTGCGTGGCTCTGTACTTCGGCGTCACCTCTAACCGGGACTGCAGCTTCACACAGAGTTCAGAGAAATCCGGCCTACGAAATGACGGCGGCCGTACAATCCATCCAGAGACCCCGCCAACAACGCCATCTTCTTCGTCAGACATGAGGTCTACGGTGGCGGACTTCCAGAGTTCCACTTCCTCATCCGCTAGCACACTCAATTCCAGCAGCTGTAAAAAAACAAATGAAACAGTACTGTGCGATGGGATGCACTGCGTATGGACACAACACATCTATCAATGCACCTGAAAAATAGTCACCAAAAAAAGTCTTACCTTCTTTCTTCTTGCTCGACTCCGAGCTGAACCGCAGATACCGCCCGCAATGAGTTTTCTGGCTGCGTGCCTGCGTACCGTCTCATAATAGATCTTACAGGCGGCTGGAAAACAATTAAATGAGAGTGGTATGAATAAAAATCAAACGCAAGTCACAGTAACATTAAACAAGGAAGGAGAAACAGTAAAAACGAGTCACTTACACACAATCTCGTCTTTATCAACATCGTGTAAATCTGGACTTGCAGATATTGTTCCGAGCAAATAAGAGGTCATCGCCTTGCTCCGGATGATAGCGCCTGCAATTTGTCTCCGAGTTGTGAAGACGGCGTACTGCTTCCTGTAACAAAAAAATACACTTTAATAAAGCTTGTTCTTTTGCAAGGCTACTAGGCTATTCTTAGCATTGGTTTTAGGCTAGGCTACTTTTAGCTTAGCTAGCATTCACCGAACATATTCTTACCGCAGGCTTGGGATTCTGCACCCGTCTTCTCTTCTTGGAGTTAGTCTCTACCGCACAGTTGTTCGACTGCAGAGCCGCCAACTTGTCCTCTATGGACAGCAACCTGGAGTTTACCGAATTCTGCTGTTGAGTGAACCGCTCATTCATATCGGCACTATTAAGCTGACGAGACAGTCCACTTCTTCTTCTTCTTCTTTCGGTTTTTATGGCGGTTGGCAACTAACTTTAATGATGCATTACCACCACCAACGGAACTGGAGTGTGGTACTGGAGTCTAACCTTTCCTAATAGGTTGCAAACAAATAAAACAAACAAACAAACAAAATGAAACAAACCAATAAAAACAAAACAAACAAAAAGATCACACTAAATTCTTTTAATTAGTCCTGTATTCTTTAGGAAGCCAATTACATAGTTTACACTCATTTTCCCCTGTGTGTCTTTGCAGAATTTCTTCAAGGTTTAGCCTCATCTGTTCTTGTAATTGTAAGAATTGAAAGTCTTTGTCTTTCTTCCTGATATTTATTACAGTGTACAATAACATGCTCTATAGTCTCTGGACTACCACAGAATTCAGTTGCCATCAGCATGCTTCTTCATTATTAACAAAGTTTTATTTAGACGTGTATGTCCATACCTAATTTCTAGAAAATACATCCTCCTCCTCCTTGCTTCTGTTTGTATTTCTGCTCTTTCCCACTTTATTCTGAATATTATAGAACTGTCTTCCAGTCTGCCCATCGTCCCATAATGTTTGCCATTTATGTTTTTGACCATACTTTTAATTTCTGCTTTGCTGTAGTTCACTTCAACATCTATATTAGAATGTCTAGCTGCTTGCTTAGCACTTTTATCTGCTAACTCATTTCCTATTACTCCTATATAAGCTGGTACCCATACCAAGGTTATATTAATTCCTGACTTTATTAGATTATTTGCAGCTTGCAGTATATCATACACAATGTCTTGCCTTGATTTTGACTGAAATGTTTTAATACTGATTAAAGCTGAGCTGGAATCTGAAGCAATTACTGCCTTCCTTGGCCTATTGACCTCCACCCAAAGCAAAGCTAGCCACACAGCAATCAATTCCGCTGTGTAAACTGCTAAATCATCACTCATTCTTTTTCCAACTTTAATGTTTAATTTTGGAATGACATAAGCAACACCCATTCTTTTATCAGTTAGTTTAGATGCATCTGTATATATAGTTAAATAATCACTATACCTCTCCATTAAATAACTCTGCACCCTGTATTTGTCCATGTCATTATTTTGTTTTTCTTCTAATAATCCCAAATCAGTGGCCACCTCCCTAAAAACCCATGGTGGAGTATCTGGGAAAGGTACAGTGGGACTTATTTTTAGTTCATTAAACCCCATTTCATTTACTTTATCATGAATGACCCAACCAAAACTTCTAACTTGAACATTTCCACGCTCTTGGCATTGCTTCAATAACAACTGCCACGTCAATTTCTGACAATTCATGGCATTTTTTGGTGTTGCCTGCAAATGACCGTGAACAGCCGTTAACCTGAACTTGCACGACAATCTACAGTGCCGCATAGTGACGAAAATCACACTTTTCATGCAGTGATGTCTGCCTCAGCAGTGAAGTTTTCCAGGGAAAAAAACCTAAAGACACAAGTTGATCATTCTCAGCACATATTTAGTCACTTGATCATTAAAAAAGTGTCTGTCTCAGTGATGTTTTGACCAAATATTTTGTTCAAACTCTATATACTGTAGACTTTTTTTTTTCTTAGAAGATGGTTATAACGTACATACTCACCATTTCCCATTCATGACCATGTGGTTTTGTGATTTGGGTTCTTTAAAAGCCACTGTTAAATGATGTGTTTGTCTGTTTATAACAGCCACCAAGAAATATCTCTCTCTCTGTCACGCTGCGCTAAAGGATACTGTGTATTGCGCAATACGCAATTAATTCGAAAAACTGTGCAAATTATTCTTGCACCTTCCGCAACAGGTTGCTGTCGTAAAAATGGACATGGATACGACAGACTTGCCTACCTCCTCCGCTTATAAAGCTGCGATCTAGTCCTGTTTACATGAAATAAACCTGCTCTCGAGCAGGCGCACATGTTGCTATGACAAGTCCAAGATGAGTTTCGAAGAACCAAATGATCCAAGATCATGCCAAATCGTCAACAATCAAATCCAGCTAACTGAGTTAGCGACGTACGAAGAACGGACCCCAGGAGAACCTTGAGAACTTGACAAAAAGAAAAGGGAGATTTGCAGAGACTTTTAAAAGTTGGTTGGTTTTTCAAACCTGAAAATGCAGCAAATCTAACTAAAGGCATGCTTTTTGTTAAAGGTTGCTAGTTTGAAAACATTTTGTTAAGTTAAAACCTGTTAATATTCATTTTCTGGACATATGCTCAATCATTTTCAACAAATATCAAAATGATTTTCATTCATTTGATTAATTTATGTCAGGTTTGCCCCTAATTTAGTTATTATAACATCAGATATTAAATGACAATAATCTATTCTTATGTATTTATTTAATAACTTTTTATGGGTGATTTTCCCTTAAGAAAGCATCAATTTTGCACATCAAGAAATATTTTTAACCGGAAATGGATAAAATACACTCAATTTTATTTATTTTTTATATTGAGTACAATTATTTTTGTAACTCTGTTCACTAAGTGAAACACATCATATGGATTAAAAAATACAGACTATTTTCAACTGTTTAGGTATTTATGATGATTTTTAAGATTAGAAAATTACAACAGCCAAATTAAACATTCATTAATAATGACTGTTTAGCAGAAATGTGGGTTTAATGAAAAGTATTAAGTTTTATACCTGCTTAAAGGTTAGTTTCAAAAGGTAATTTTAATATGATTCATGAGACTGTGTGTTTCAGATTTTTTTAATTTAACCTTTCAAATCCTAAAGTCTTCTAAGGCAAACAAAAATTTCTGTTAAAAACTGAACTAACTACACTATATATCATGCAGTATACTAATTATACCATGTTATAACTCAATATGTCCACTAGATAGCAGTGATGCAGCGTGATTCTGTTCAAAGCTTCACTCCGATGCACACAATAAAAAAGTAATTTTTTTACAACTTTACCTTTATATCATCACAACACTTTCTGATACTTATACCGTTTTCCTTACACTCAATATTTAACAATATTCTCCATTCATTGTCAATCTATCTCCAGCAAACAGTCTGAAAATCAAGTTCCATCTCTGATTTGTTGTGTCGTGATCAACTTGCTTTGTGCAACAGAGTGTGATGTTTGAGGCCCTCTGCTGGTGTGGGACAAAACTCCATTAATAAACCCTGAACGCAGCGTGGTTAAGCAGAGTCAGGCAGGTTCAATGGTCGCTTTGTTACTTCCCTAACCTGCTCATCTCTACTCCACCAACTAACCTGGTCTGAAAGGACATTTTAGTCCTCTGATTTTCTTCAGTGCTTCTGCTGCTTCGTCGTAGTTTAAACTCACAGAACACTAGAGTTCAAACCTCCTACGTCTCTTTATTAAAGTGATATTGATCAACAGATCGTCATGAGTGTTTTTTGTCTTTGACATTTTCCTGCTTTTTTTTACTCCTTTTCTATTCATGTTGCATTCAAGCTAAATCCAACCTCTGTGTTTTAACCGTGGGGCAGAAAAGCCCCTAGATTTAAAAGAAAAATAATAATTAATCAACCCCGCCTCTCGCTCATTGCACGCTGGAGATAGGCACCAGCACCCCTCGTGACCCCATGAGGGATAAACAAGTAAGAAAATGGATGGATGGATGGATGGATGGATATTAATTAATCAATAACTTATTTCTTCATGAATACCAATGATCACATGATATTTTAGGATGATCTCCAGCAGGTAACGAGGCTTCTACGTATATAACGGCCTGTGCACAAAAGATGATCAACTGTAAGATGCTGCCTTTCTCTGTTCCTGTGTCAGATCTTCAGGAAGAGATCCCCGAAGAAGACCCAGAATATTCTGGGACTATATGGACTATACGTCTGGTCTGGAACACCTGGAGGTTCCCCAGAAGGAGCCGGTGGACGTAACAGGGCAGAGGTCCGGCTGGGTTTCTCTCCTGGATCTCAGATAAAGTTCAAACATCTTAAACAGATCAGGTATTCACCTTGAATTTACAGAACCAGCCTTCTTCCTTAACAACATGTTAGGGAAGCTGTTGCTCGTTCAGACTTACTCTGCATCGCTGACATGGATCACATCGTGTTTAGCGAAGGCTGGTTTAGCAATGACAACGTTCATCTTGGGTGTGAGCCTGCAGCCCAGTGCCACAGTGACACCAAGGCTAATGGAGGAAGGATGTGGTTATGAGCTTGTAGTTCGAGGACAACAGATTTGAACAAAAGACCAGCCAGATGATGGAGGAAGTGTACGTTATACTGAAGGAAATAAACTGCAGGAATGTGTCAAGAAATTAGAACTTTTTATTTTGTAATTTTGTCATTATAACCATTTAACCATTTAATCTAGTTGTTTCTGTTTGCTCACTATGATGTTTTCTTCGCGCCATCATCCCTAAAAACTGTAAGTAAAACCCATAAAAACAGGAATGATCCCAGTTTTCCTCACCTGACCATCAGCATAAAGACCCCCTCGGGTTTATTGTGTTAAACAAGCAGCTCCTCTCTGATGTTGCACCACAAATGACTTTGTCCCTCTTCCAGATTACTCCACAGAGGTGCAGTAGGCCTGTCTGGTTTCCTGGATTCCCACGGCGTGCGTTTTTACACACAGAGCGTGATGCAGTGAAGCAGAAGCTGCTTGAAAGAAAACATCATTGAAACCTGGTCTGTTCCTGCGTGTCTGCCAGAGAATGTCATCTTCCACAACCACAGAGAGACTACACTACCTTAGACTACATCTACAACGTTGGCTGGTGCAGCCAGACGGCACCGATAGTTCGGACCAGTTGTTTGGTTAAAGTAGGTTTAAAGATCTGGTCTTCGTTTAAGCAGCTCCTAAAAGTCCATGTATGTCCCAATATCTCCCTATTCTCTCCTTTAACTGATCAAAGCCAGAGTAAAAGGCTACTTACTCAGCTATAGTTACTCAAACCTACGTTGAATGCGCTCTAGTTCAAACTGGACTGCATACATTTTTTAAGAACACTTTTTTTGGTCAACCCTTTAAACTGTTGACTTTGTTTTAATTAAAGCATTTTTTTCATCGTGACCTAGTATCAGAACATTGATACATGACAAAGGCTGTGTATCAACCTGAAAAATAATTTAATATATCTCAAATTAAGCTAATACTCGGGCCAAAACTTGGACTGAGCTGATTTAGTTTTAATTAAGTACAAAAAAATGCAGATTTTCTCCGATATGTTCCATTAAGGGAGGGAAGGTTGGGGACAGGGTGAAACTTAATAGATGTTTGACTGGCCATTTTATGTGTTATTATAAGAAAATTAAATTTTCCTTTTATTCTTCTCACAATGTGTATAGGTAAGCACAGATGTCCACGGATGGAAATATATAAGCATATGTATATAGGTACAAAGAAACATGTCTATCCTTACAAATACGTGAAGCAAGAAAAGGATCAGGTGGAGGGAAGGTTGGGGACAGGGTGAAACTTAACAGACATTCTATGTATAACTCACCATGTTATGTGTTATTATTAGAAAATTCAATTATAAGAATGTAAAAAAAAAAAAAAAAAAAGCTAAATCAGCCCGTTAGCTCCGCTTGATCTAGATATTAAATATTTTAATATTTTCAGCTTCAGAAACCCTGACGTCTTTCCTGGGAAAACATTGATTTAAATAAAAACCCAATCCAGACATTATTTGACTGTGAAGGATTAAACTCTTTAGACATTGTCAGATAAGCCGTCACGTTCTTTTTAATCTTTTTGCTAAAGCAATCTACAAAGATGTGAAGCAGGACATGTAAATAAAACAAATAAGAAATAATTTCTTATTTACATTTATAAGATGATGTTAAATAGTAGTATTTACATGAAAATGCCGTTGATTTATTTGTAGCTTAAAACGTTTTATTTACATTTATTTACATATGGAAAGCTGTAGTTAAAGAGCAACTACAGCTTACAACGACTCCCGTCTTCATTTATAAGAGTTTAGCTAGTTGAATAGCAGCAGTTGCTACACTGCAGTGAGAACAACATAGACACCAATAAAGCACTTTACAATATGAAAAAAGGTATGTACCATTATGCAACCCACTTGTTATCTACATTGATGTCCCTGTCCCAATTTAACCCCCACGTGTCAGTAAATTTTCTTCATGTCCTTTTTTTTTTTTTTTGCTCATATTGCATTCTTGCATTGTAAACGTTCTTTCTTTACTGGCACCATGTGGGTGAGGAGCAGCATTCGTTAAGAGAAGGGTTTGGCTTCAGGTTTCACTGAGCAGAAAAAATATTTGCACACCCTCCTAGGTAGGTTGCACAGATTACTGGCACTTTCAGGTCCTAACCACATACTTAGGGGAATTTAGATTCACCGCTCACTTAAAAAACTCAGAAACCCTTTTTCAGATTGAATGTGGATATTATATTTTGTGGTTTTAGAAAAAAAAGAACTTTCTCTATCTGTGCTGCTTTCTAAATTCTGATGAATTAGGCCAGTTTTGTGAATCTAGCCTTTAACACGATCGGGTTCCAGCTGATGCAGCTGCAGATGTAAATCATGTTAAGCAATAAAAGCAACATGAACTGCAGCGAATTTGTCATGTTCTGGTTAATCCCCAAGGATGAAACAAAGACAAGTCAGAAAGCAAACCACAGAAGTTTGACTGAAACACCCAGAGTACACAAAGACTATCGCTCAGGTAGGTGTTTTTTTTTGTTTGTTTTGTTTTTATTTTTTATTTAGGTTTTTATTTGTTTGCAAAGAGGAAAGTGTATCAAGACAGCCAAAAATAGTAATTTAATAGTCACAGAGTAAATAAAAAAGTTTCCTAATATATATATATATATATATATATATATATATATATATATATATATATATATATATATATATATATATATATATATATATATATATATTTATTTAAGGATGTATAATCCATAATCTCAGTTAGCTGCCTCTAACCCAGTTATATCCACTCCTCTGTGCAGGATGGCACAGAGGAGTGGATACAGATAAAGCATGCATAAGTGGATATGTATTTATATTCCCCTGCTTTGTTCCCTGTGTCTTCTGTCCACCATAGCTCTCATTTCCTCAGGTCAACACCAGTTTCTTGGTTTTCAATCAGTCCTCTGCTCCATATTCAGTCGTCACGTCTCCAGGTGAAATGATCTCTCAGTTGCTTTGGAAGCCTTTTAAATATTCTTAAGTAAAATTAAGAATTCTCACCTGCCTGCCTTGTCCCTGCATTTGGGCCCTGTGCATCACTAATTAACAGCACGCATAAGTTGGAGCCAAGACATTAAAAATTACAGCTGAAGTTTATTAATAAGCATCTTATAATAAATGTTTAACTCTTTACTGTATTTATTGTCTCTGCTCTTCTTGTTATATAAACTTTTTAGTAAAGTCTTTCAAGGATGCGTTCAGTGAAGTTAATCTGATTAACTTGTTGGTGCCCGTCTCCAGCAACCACTGGGGAAGAGGCCGGGTACACCTTGGACACCGGGCAGCATGGAAACACAGGACAGACAACCGTGCGCACACACACACACACACACACACACACACACACACACACACACACACACACACACACACACACACACACACACACACACACACACACACACGCACACACACACACACACACACCTAAGGGCAATTTAGAGGGACCAATTAACCTAACGGACATGTTTTTGGCCTGTTGGAGGACACGGGAGTATCCAGAGCAAATTCACGCATCTACATGGAGAACATGAAAAGTCTTCTCTAGCTCACTGTAACGCAACAGGTGGTGTGGAGCTGATAGTTCAGCCCAGGCACAGGAGCAGATGTCAATGTTTTATTTGAAGAAAAAGGTGCTGAGAGGCAGGAAACAGGCTGGAGCGCACTCAGGAACCGCTACATCAGAGAGGGTGAGATCAGTGGCTGTAATACCATCGTATTGTCATTTCCCTTGATGCTGACACCATGTTGAATTTGAGACCCAGAGTTTACATTTTTCTTGTTTTTGAAGAATAATTAAACTCCCCTTTGACTGTCTTTTATTGCTCAAGTCATCTTTTAAATAGAAATGTCATTAATATTTCTATTTTCTCTCCGTCAAAACATTTACTGGTTCAACAGGTTGCAAAAACAAAGAAAGAGTTTTCAGTTCCACATTTTAAAACGCTGTGTTTAAATGATGAGGCAAAGATTTTACAGTCATTTAAAAATAACCAGGGCTCTTCTTGGCTCCGCCAGCTTTCCTTTTTCCTCTTGAACATCCTCCAAGCCGGCCACATACCTGCCGCCTCCACCTAAAGGCTCTGTGCATGTTCTGGGGTTTTGGTTTTACTCGTCTGTTTTCTCAGAGTAACCGTGGGCGCCTTCTCTTTAATGTTGCGCTCACTTTTGTCGCCTGAGGTGGGATAGCACTCTTGAAATGTGTCATCAGGTGGAACATTTGAATAAACTGCCTCGCAACAGTTACTGTGCGAGAAGCCAATGGGTGTGTGACATGAAAGAAACCAGCGGAGCATCGTGAACGGCGGTGGCTTTTCAGGATTTCAGGATTTCTTCGCCCTCAGCTGTACAACCAAGAACTGGCGTTTAGCCATAAACCACATTTACATGAAAACAATGAGCAGAAAATTCCAGATTGTTCCTTTTTCTGCATCATTTGTAAATTACCTGCATGTTGCTGATTTAATGACAACAGAAGAGATACTAGCATGTAGGAGTAACTCAGAATGGCTCTTTCTTTCTACAACATAGAAGAGAATTTAGGCATATTTAATAAACGAGCTGGTACCAAGAAGCTCTTCACGTTAGGCGGTATCAGGTTTCTGTGTTTTTAACTCAGATGATGGTGGAGATGAAGTAAAAGGATCCATTTATCCTTGGGAGTAACAGGAAGATCTCATGGGCATTGTGGGAAATCCTCGTGCAAATTAGCAGACAATATAATGCCAGGGAACGTAGAGCAAAAGCAAGCGGGAGCGTCGTTTTTTACAGCGATGGCTTCCATTTTTATGGTCCTGTAAAGACAGAAATGTGCATCAGCGGCAGGTGAAGCACGTGACTGCAGAGACGTCTGCCTGCAGGATGCAGCATGAGCCCGAGCTTTAACTTTCTGTCTGCAGCAGGAAGTTTGTTCATTGTGAATCATCTACAGCAGCCCAGATAATAGAGATAGCATTTAACGGGGCTGTTTACCCGGCTAAAATAGAATAAATCCCACTTTCCTGGCGTGTTTGAGTGCCACACTTCAACTGTCTTAACAGTAATTCCCAGATAAGTGCTGCAATTTGGGGAAACAATCAATAGCTGTGCCGGCATGCATGGATAAAAAAGCACAACAAATACAAGAGAACGGCCAATAAAGACACGATGAAGCAGAGACAGGCGTGATGAGGGGAGCAGGCTGGCTACATTTCTGGAAGACCGACTCAGAAAGGATTTATTATTTCATCTATTTGTATTAGTTTTATTATGCTGATGTTTTATTAATTGGTGATAGCTTTATTGTATTTTTGTTTGCTAGAGCTGGCCGGGGTATTTCTGTATTTTACCAGTTTTTATCGGTATGCAGCACTTTGATCAACGGTGTTATTTATAAAGGTTTTCATGAATATGGTTGTATATTATTGTGTTTGTTCGTTGATTTGTTTACCACCGTTTGGCTCTATGACACCCATCCGTGGAGGACTAAAGTTTTTGCCAACCTCACTTTTATATTAATTTTCTTTCAAATATATTTATATGTTTTAAGTTGATGTAAAGGCGGTGATAGATAGATAGATAGATAGATAGATAGATAGATAGATAGATAGATAGATAGATAGATAGATAGATAGATAGATAGATAGATAGATAGATAGATAGATAGATAGATAGATAGATAGATAGATATCAGTGTATTTAATGCTATGGAAAAGCATCTTATCCACATAATCTCCTTCATAGTGAAGTAGGAGTGATGATGCCAGGGGCTTTATTTTCTTTTCTTTTTATCATTTAGATCAGATGTCAGTTTGGTCCTGTTCTGTTTTATTTGTATTTTTGATCGGGCACAACCTAATGCACCCTTTCATCCCCCAACAGCAGCAGAAGGTGCGACTCTAAAGCTTTCCCCACAGATCATCATCATCGACCTTTACTTAACCACGAGAAGACTCCTTGAGATCGAAGATCTTTTACAAGGGAGTCCCGACAATGAGACAGTTAAACAGGTAGTTACAAAAACACACAGTATCATATCAATAACATTGTTAAATCGTTAAATCAATTTAAACAGTGGCATATAGACTGTCTTTCTGCCAAATCATTTATAAGAGCCTTGAAGGAATAAAGAGGGACCGGCTCTTTGAGATGAAGTTCATCCTGAAGCAGATTTCAGGCTGATGGCGCTGAAATATGAAACGCTTTTCTACCAAATTTAGTGCAAACTCTGGGCACAGCCAATTAAAAAACGTCCTGTGAACACAGCTGATGTACGACACTGTAGGCTTCTGATAAATGAGAGAAAATCAAATAAGGAGGAGATAGTTTTAGTAAGGCCTTATAAATGAAAAGATGCCAGAGAATCTAAGGTCGCACGGAAAGAGAAAATCAACCAACCAGATAAAATGAGTTCCAGCTACAGCTGCGATTACTTAAGTATTTCTGCTGCTGCAGTCATATTTTGGTTGTTTAAGTGTTTTAAATGAAAATAATGATAGAAAATTATTGTGATGCGTTTAGAGATACAATCAGTTAATGTGAAGCCAGCGGCAGGAGACCTAAAAGTCACAGACCACGATGAAACTGACAGTTCAGTTTAATTGAGCAGATTTCTTTGTAGTTCCTGCCCACAGTGGAGAAATGACTGATGCAATTCTGTGTAGGGCAACTAACAGTGACACAGATAAAAAGATCTAGTTTCAAGTCACGATGGGAAGATGGGACGATTCACAGAGGGTGGACAGAGTGTCCCTGAGCCAAGAATTAAAAAAAAAAAACATTTATATTTCAATGCAGGGATTTGCATTTGGATTGGATTGTCACATTTATGCCACAGTCATTAAAAATAAGTTATACTGGAGTTTAAAAAGAGGAGGAATCCTTTTCTTCTTCATAAGTTCAGCACAATAATAAAAGGAAATTAGTTTTCAGAGCCACACGCAGAAACCAAAATGAGAAAAACATTTATTTCAGGTTATAGATTTTAAGTTGGAGCAAAGCGGCTCATTGTTTACTGAGGAGCGAAGTGGAGATGTCCAAACTGCTGGGAAACGTGCGAGTATGTGGCAGGTGAGGGTGAACAATGGTTTACTCACCTGAGAAGAGGAAGTTAGCTCAGAGGAGTTCAGGTGGTGGCGGAGGTGGAAGAGGGCACACAGGGAGGTTGGTGGGGTTTGATTTTTCCAGGGGAATCCAGGTTAGGTATGCATAGAGTGTAGAAGAGGTGAAAGCAGAAGGTTCAGCTAAATAAAGCTGGGGCTGTTCCTGCTGAACACCAAGGCTCCCACGCTTGATTCAGGAGGAGAAAAAGCATGACAGGTCACATCTGAACAACCTCCCTGCCTCATTCAGGCTGCATCAGCAGACTGTTTTAGTTGGCCTGGCGTAGCTTTGAAACAACGCAGTGATACCAGTTCAACGTGGAAGTAGTGGCTCCATGTCTCCCCCGCACAGTCAGTAATATTTAAAGGATGTCGAGGATTTGAGCATAAGAGAACAAGGAAATGATGTTCACATGGTGCGTGCAGGACGCCTTGTTTACTCTCTGATACAAGGTACAAATAGTTTATTATGAGAAATACCGTTCCTCAGTTTCCAACTGAACTAATCTAATTATGATTCTGATGCCCTTTTCTGTAGCAAAGGAAGAAAGTCTTCTTAACAAGCAGTTAGAACTTAGATAAGGGTCTGCCTCATGATGTCCTGGAGTGAAGCGTTCCCAGAAAACACCTTCAGTGACATGAGTCCAGGCGGAAACATGGCATCAGAGCTACCGCAGCTGAATATAGTGGAAAGCTGTGGGCTCACTGTGCCAGATCCCTCATTATAACCTGAAGGATAACTGCATAAAATGTAATAAGAAATATGATGCTAGAACAGACATTGATGGAAGTGAGGGTGATGGTTAGGAGGATTTCCAGCCCAGATTTATCCTCTGCGCTCCAGGACAATTGTCAAAAATAACAATAAAATGATGCAAATAGCTGCTCAACACATAATAAAATGATCTCAGTGCTTGAGATTGTTTATAAGACTATTAATATTTTTTAACATGCCATTCTAATAAAATGTAAACGAAACAGATTTTTAAACTCATTACGCACCGGGATGTTTAGAAAGATGCCTGCTTCGTTTCCTTCTTGATTGAAAATCTTTTTAGATGTAAATGTAAAAAAATAAATAAATTATGTAGTGTTTGTTTCATCACACTTGGGATCTGTTGGGATCCATTCGCGCGGGTCTATCTAGAAACAAAACTGGGTTTTTACAACAGAGCAGCCAGCAGTCACGGACTCTACGTGGAGTTTCTGTTGCAGGCCGCAGAACTTGTGGAGATGCGACACTTTCAGCGCAGATAGTATTTTCGTCAGACTTGTGGTAACGACCACAGAGCCGTTTACCTCCTCAGGACGTGTTATATAAAAAGTTTAACTTTAACTCGCGTTATAATGTCTGCCTTGATTGAGTTTAAACATCAGTGATTCGCCCCAATAAACAGTCTCGGTATGTTGAAACAATCCTGTACGCCGGAGATTTGTCATTTTAACCGAACAATAAAGTAACGGCGCAACTCTAGTCGTTTGGAAATGAGACGGAGCGGCCTGGATCCTGGATGCGCTCCTCCTGCTGAATGCGCGCTCCCGACGCTGGGAGTGTAATTTCTGTTGAGGATAATGATTCATTTTGGCACACCTGTGCGCTCCGGTGCGCATATATGAGCGCCGTTTATGTGTTCAGTCAGGCAACAGCAGAAACACTTCTAATTATATACATTTATTCACTTATTATGATTTTGTATCATTAGTTATCTATGTGGGAGTGGATGTTTCAGCCGTGGATTGATCTGATCTGATGAGACACTCTCCCTGGCTCCGCTACACCTCGCTGCTGCTGTAGAGCGCAAACCGCAGAGAGTTTCCTTAGAAGAGCGCTATTCCGTTTCCGCGACTGGGCACTATTCTCTCATTCATTTCTCCGAACAGTGTGTATTTATTCACGCTCGCCTCTGATTGGCTGGCACTCGTTGGCCCTTCTGCAGCGTCAGTATTCACCAATAACTCCGCTTTGATGGCGACGAGCCCGCTTTGACACTCGGCACGGATGAGGAAATGTGTTTCCCCCCCCTCTTTGCCACTGACCGGGATTCGCAGCAGACCCTCATGACTTTTGTGACCTGCTGACATCTTGGTAAGACTGCAAACATCCACTTCCTCATTGTAAAAGCCGCTCTAAAGCGCCGTGCAAATGTTGGGTTCAGTGTGCGCTGCCGTTCCGCTGAATGGAAGCGTTATTATGGTTCCAGCAGAATAAATCCATCCCAGATAAACGCTGTTAATGCGTTTTGACTGGCAGGAGAAATAATTATCATGCAGCCTCGGTTAGGAAAAGGAGGAAGTGTTTCTTCATCTTGGTTTGCATCAGATTTGTGGCGTCACGTTTGTTCCTGCACGCATGCAGTGATGGAAAGTAATTAGCTCTTACTATTGTGTGCGTAAAGACGAAGACAAGGAAATTATGCTTTAATTTTAGATGCAACAGCATAAAATAAGCACCGAAAAAAATCCTCCTCCAATAGGAAATAAAACACATGCGCGCATGTTTCCAGCATCCTTAGAAGTGGGACAAACTCAGGACCTTCTGGAGCTGATTATCCCACTTTACCCACGCAGTAAATGTTCAGACATTGTGTGAAAACTGTTTTAGATTTAAGTTTTCCGCCTTGTGCAGATTAAATCTCACCTGTTAACATATAAAGTCTAAGTTACATTCAGAGCAGGACTAAAAAAACACTGTCAAGATGTTTCAGATGATAACTTCAAAGCAATGGGCGAACACATAAACGTGATTAATAACCAAAACAGTCTGCCATCATTTCCTCAATATATTTAATAAATAAATTCACCCAGAGAAATCAGATTAATGATTCAGTTCCTTTTTGGAGATGCAGAGAAGACTGGCTCCTAACTGTACTGACCGATGGGAGAAACTCTGGGATTGGAGGCAACTTCTTCCAGCTGCCTTCTCTGTAACCTTTAGTTAGAACAGCATAAATAAATTTACCCGTTTTACAGTGTGGTCGAATAAAAGCAACAAACTGAAGCTTAAAGGAGGACAAGAGAGCAAAACCTTCTAATAATGTCTGATTTTTAACGGCTAATATTGTGTGAGCTTTCATTAAAACACGAGGATCACAAAATAAATAATTTATTTTAAAGTTTTATGTTGTGTTGCACTAAATTCATGATGGAGACAGGATTTTATGCCCACCAGTAACGGGGCACAAAGGTGCAGGTTGAATTCCCTGAGAGACACGTGCTCTGACTGACATCCTGATCCAGTTTTACTTCACTGTAACTCCAGCATTTGTTGGATTTATTTAAATTTATTTAGCTCTATAACGCTTCACATGTTTAATTATCAGCAGCGCACATGTAAATGTGTCTACTCTGCAGTTTATGGTTTGTTTTTATCCCCTAACGTCATCAGTATGAGCCACAGTCTGACAAACTTTATGCGTGGACTAAAAATCAAGTCTGTTTAATTCAAGATTGTATGATTTTTAATATTTCAGTAGGTCTGGGTGTCGATTCATATTTCAAGAGTCGATTTGATTTAGATTCTCAACATTTAGAGTCAATTATTTTCTATCCGATCCAATCTCCAATTGAATGGCTGCTATTAAAAACCTTTTTTTAGCTCTTGCCTGATTGAATGCATGTGGAGATATGCAACATGTCGATTCTAGTATTGTTATCAAGATTGAGCAGCAAATGAATAAAGTAATGGTAGTTCATAAGGACCAAACCCTCTCCCTTGTTGAGGCAATTGCTTTTAAAAAAACGCTGATGATCCAAACAGATCCAGGATAGAAAACAGAGACACCAAAAATATCTACAGCTGCTATTTAGACACTAAACTGGTGCATTATTAAAAAATTCACCTCCTGGAGTGGAGAGTGAGCCTTAAATGCAGACGCTTAAAAATGCCTTTAATGTGGAAAATGCTTTTTCTTTTTAATCAATATTTGGTTGTATGAATCAATCTTGGGGATTAATATAAGAATTGATTAATAATTTTAAAATTGATTTTTTTTTAACACAGCCCCATGTTTCACATTCATCTTCTTATTTGAGTTCATTTGCTTTCCATTGAAACTGCTTTAATTTGCCCCAGTAAAGATAAAATTAATAGGTTTGCTAGCTGTCTAAATGAATTTTATGTTTTTTTTTTTTTTTTTAGTTGTAGTTATTTCGGTTTATTCTGATTAGAAAAAGTCTTTCTTCTGTTTTTTTTTTTTTTTTTTTTAAGTTTGGCAGTTGAATGAAGAAGTCAGCAGATGACTGAAAGACGAGTCATAGAACATCTCAGGGCGGCTTCTTCCTTCACAGTCACCTTTACAAAATGTCACTTTAAACTCTTCACTGTGCAGAAAATAAGCTTCTCAGAGGTGGAGTTAACTTCTCTGCGCTCAGATGCTTCTGGGGATGTTTAACCAAGCAGTGGAAACGTGGACTGGAGGAGAAAAGACGAGTATTTTCCTGCATCAGGCCCGCTGCTCCGTTGTCCTCTTTTCCATCAGCCCACGTCCAACAACCAGGTCCTCTGGAGGTTTCAGCAAAGCTCGTTTCTACTTCAACAACACTGGATTGTAAAAAAAAATAAAAAATTACTGACTTTTGAGCTCCAATTTATAATGGAGTAAAACGTGAGCCCATCTGTTCAACAGATGATATTATAATTTTAAACCGATTGGCAGAAAGAGAATTAAGACGTCAGCTTGTCAAAGTCACTGGAGCCGTCAGTGTGAGGGGATTATAAGAGAGCCTTGCTAATGCTCCTCATACCTCACAGAAAAAGGGGGCAAAATTTCCTCTGAGATGAGAGGAAGTTTAGAAAAATACCCTTTCTAG
Source organism: Fundulus heteroclitus (assembly GCF_011125445.2). Classification (NCBI taxonomy): domain Eukaryota; kingdom Metazoa; phylum Chordata; class Actinopteri; order Cyprinodontiformes; family Fundulidae; genus Fundulus; species Fundulus heteroclitus. The sequence continues at coordinate 33,256,655 of NC_046374.1, forward strand.
GTTTGGTGGCTGAACTCCTGAATCAGTTTTTAGGAGTTCACTCCTCAGTGAAACACCAGGTGATTTTTTTTTTTTTTGGTGACCTTCTTTTCCTGCATCATCACCAGTCATAAAGACACATAATGACATCAGAATTGGCCACAGTGACGCTTAAACACGTTGTTTGGTGTCTTTGTTTGTCAAAGAAGACAAATTTAAGTTTTTTTTTTTTTTTTTATCGTTCTTTTTGTTCGTCTCTTTTCTGAGTTGCTCAGATCACACGTTCGCTTTGTAAAACTCTCTGGGGCCTTTTAAGCGCATTTAAATAAAATCCAATTAGGAACTATGTAGTTTTAAATTCTTTAATTATTTAAATCTTTATTACTATTATTTAATGATTTAAATCGTTTAATTGTGAGTTAACTTTACTTAATGGCTGTACCTTCCTGTGGGGGGGGGGGGGGGGGGGGGTGGGGGGAAGCTGTGGGGAGCCTTTTGTTCCTTTTTCTGCTTTGTGCCAACATGGCGGCTCATGAATTGTAACCTTACATCGGTTTGACACCAGAACACTTGTGTGGTTTTCATGGATTTACCACAGCTTTCCTTTTCAACTGGAAACTGATTGTCGTGTAAAAACTAACTTCCTCTGCCCGTTTCTGCAGATCCAGAAGCGGCGTGTTGATGTGGAGACGCAGCCCCTGGCAGGAAATGCTCCGGTCAGCGCAGGACGCCGGCAACGTCTGGCGCTAAATCTCCAGCTGAAGTAAGTGCAGACTCCTTCGCTCACAGCGCGACTGGCCTGTGAGTCAAAGCGTCTGGAAGCGCGCCACGTCCGCATCTACAGACGTTTACTCAACGCAGACATAAACGCTTCTGTGAATTTATTGCTTTTAAAGAGGAATTTGCACAGTTTACATCCCAGAGTCTGAGTGATTATACAGCAAAGCCGCCTCGATGAGTTCAGAAAACAAGAAGTGGGTGGAGGAGTGCGGTTTTATCTCTCTACTCCACAGGAGCGTAGAAACACTCACCGGCCACTTTGTTAAGCACACCGTGCTAGTTCTGGGTCGGGTCGTCTTTGGCTTTCAGAGCTCTCAGTTCTTTGTGGCACAGACTCAACAAGATGCCGGAGTCAAACTGATTGCATAAAGATCAGCAGGCTGTCTTAGAAAAAGAGGGAGAAAACACAGAGAGGGGTCAATGATATGTATGGTTGGTATGATTCTGGCCGGCTCTCTGCTCCCCTACTGTCCTGTAGCATCTCCTAATTCTTGTTACCTGCGGTCCTCTGGCAGCAGCTCCAGCCTGAAGATCCAGAACTACAGCTCCGTCTGGGACGATCTCTGGAACGCCTTATAGGCCTGTAACGCTAACAAATTTAGCTGGACCATAGTTATTTTCTAAAACTTACTGCAATAAATCACGTTATTGTCACTTGGACACCTTTTTCAACTAATGTGATAGCGCCATAATAACGCAAGTACGTCATCTGGACCTGCCGGCTCAGACAAACTAAGCGTTTGGCGTCATTTGGTTTAAATCCCAAAAACTCTGATTCTGCAGCGGTCGTGTTTAGCCTTGACACCAATTTAATTTCTTTTCAAACCAGCGTTTCTCTGGCTCTCATTTTAACTTTGAGCCTAACCCAGGGGTGTCAAACTCATTTTGGTTTAGGGGCCGCATTCAGCTTAATCTGATCTCAAGAGGGCCACACGAGTTAACTCATTGCAAGATTAAATAGAACTAATAAATGTGGACTTGTTGCTTTTTATATTAAGTTAATTTCACTTTTACACAATATATTATGAATAGCGTTTTTAAGAAAAGTATGTGCAATTTCAACAATACTTTTACTCAGTTAAACATTTACTTAAGTGCATTATGCATAAGAACTGATCACAGTGATAATACAATGTTGAAAAACATTTATTCACATTTTTTGGAACTTAAAAACACTGTCCTGCATGACAAAATACATCAAACAGATAAAAATTAAGAAATGATTTGAATTTTTCCACACCTGAAGCTTAATCTGCTAATTAAAACACAGAGCCCCTCGTGGACAATATAGGAACTGCATATTTTCAATTAATTGAAGTACATGTTTTTTTCAATAATTGTTTTATCATTCTCTTCCTTTTATCTTGTCCACTTGTGAAAGTCAAATCTGATGAGCTCTTTGTGGCATCTTATTGCCACATTGCCAGACAGGACACTGGAAAAAAATAAAACTAAAAAAAAATTATTATTTTTTTTTTTATATATAATGATAATGCATTTAGCCACAGGGCCGGACTAAATTTTTCGGCGGGCCGGATCTGGCCCGCGGGCCGTATGTTTGACACCCCTGGCCTAACCTGACACAAGCTGGGCTTCCCTCACTGCATTACTCAACTTCTGGATGGATTCTGGTTTCTAGAGCTTCTGTGTGGGTTCCCTCCTGCCAAGCTCCAGGTAACACCAGACGCTAATCTAGTGCCAAGACAACTAGTCTGCCCAGCTCAACACAGGGGACAAAGCTACTAAGCAGCGGTTCTTCAGACGCCTCTGCCTTTCTTTGAGGCGTCTCCAGCCTCCATTAGCGCTGCACCAATGTCATCGTCCAAGGTTCCCGCTCCTGAACTCAAGCTCCGTCTGGGACGACCTCTGAGCCACACGTGAACTTTTGCTCTGCACTGCATGCGTTTTGTTTTAGTATTATTATTATTCTCACCCTCTCTCCATGGCCCCTCCTCCCATCCAACCTGTCTGGGTTGAGTTTTGTTGAATAACATCTATCCCTATTTCTCTGTTAGCCACTACGCCACAGATCCTGTCCAGCTTTGCTGCAGTTACCGACCTAGATCTGCTACAGAGCATCTGCCCAGTGTTGCCTGTGTGCCCCATGCCTAGTGCCGTCAGCGTGTTTACCTGCTTCAGGGCTAGTTCATTTCACACTGCAAAAAGAGAACTAAAAGTAAGTCAAATTTTCTTGAAATGAGTGCATTTGCGCTTGATTTGAGCAGCTAAATAAGATGATCTGCCAACCGAATAAGATTTTTGCACTTAAAAATGGAACAACTCATCTCCATCATCTTATTTTCAAGTAAATATATATATAATTATCTGAGTTTAGGAGTAAAAACACAAATTCTATTGGCAGATAATCTTGTTTAATTGCTCAAATCAAGGACAAAAACACAAATTTCCAGAAAATTTGACTTACTTTTAGTTGCCTTTTTGCAGTGTATAAATAAAAACGCAACACTGCCAGCATTGAGTATCGGGTTTTCAGCCTTGAAGGGCACAAATTCAGTCCATTTATAATTGTATCATTTACAATTATAAATGGACTGAGTTTGTGTACTGCGCCAGTAAAGCCACTTTAACGCAGATCAACTGAGCCACACACTTTCATGCACCAGTAGACGTATCGGTGGTGATTACTTTTCACCTCCCTGCTGCGCTCCACAAGGATATACAGCAACTCTTCAGTTTTAAGGAGGATGCTCCATATGTTTGTCTGTTTTTCACAGGAGTTAAAACTCTGACACAAACCTCTCCTTTTGATTTTTTTTTTTATCTTTTCCCAGCTCTAATGTAAAACAAAAGCTGGACACATTGTTTATTGCCTTTTATTCGTTGTGTGTACCTCAGGAGTATGTCCTGAAGGGAATGCTACCACGGTAAGACGCAGTGGCAATAAAGAATCTTGAATTTTAAAGCTTGTTCTGTAACCGCTGCTCATCTTTGGTTAAATCTGTGATTTGTGGCTTTATTATTCATTATCATTCATTATGAATAAATAGGTGTAGTCAAATGTTTTGTAAGCTTTGCAGAAGAGATTTAAGTGCTGTTAAAGTATTATTTTTTTTTCAAATTAAGAATGGCAGACGAATATTTAAATGTATAGATTTTTCTTTTTATGCTCATTTCTAACCAGAAACTTAATGAAACTGTTGCAGGAGAACACGATGTGGGCGCTTGTTTTCCCAGCCTTCATCTGTGGTCTGTGGGGTCAGTTTTTACGCACAGTAATCCTTTATTATTTTTATTCTAAGGTTATGCAATTTAGATTATAAGTATGCATGAAAAACAGTATTAACGTTGTCTCCTTTCCAAGGGATGTGTGTCACGAAAGGCTCTGTGGTCTACAGGGCCAAAGAAAACGAGACCGTCACCGTCGAATGGAGCCTTCAGCAGGAAACTGATTTACCTCTGATGAACATGATGTGTGAATTTCACTCTGACCCTGTAAAGATTGTGTACGAAGCAATAGGAGGCTCTTTTGGGTCTCCAGATGAGCAGTTTGTGGGCCGGGTTCATTTTGACAGAGACGCTCCCAGAGAAGCAAAGATCAGACTCAAAATGTCCCGACTCAAAATGGAAGACTCTGGGAATTACTGCTGCTACTTGAATGCTAATTATGACAACGTCGCTTGGAAGTGGGGACTTCAAATAAAAGGTAAAGACTCAAAATTCAGGTGATTTCGTACAAGACATGAAAAATGACACTGTTTTTTTCCTTACAGAATACTTTGATCTGAATGTCACGGCTGGAGGAAACGATGATCTGTCAAACAACACCACTAGCTACCCAACCACTCCAGGTCAGTGGATTTCAGACTTAAAGGATAAATCACCCCCCCAAATCGACTTTTCTTTGCTAATAAACTGTTGGCATGGTTGTCTTATAGTGCTAGCTGTATTTCCTGGTGATTATTTTTGACAAATTACTGCATATTTGATCAAATCCTGCTTTACTTGTCTAAAACCGTCAATGTTGCGCCCTCCAAAGGTTTAACGGGTGTCTTACATTGAATTTCAAATCAATATTGATATTGGTTCAAAAGTTTTTCTGACGTAATTTGGGGAAACGGACGTATCATTGGGGTATAAAAACCGATCCATCTTGTGCCTCCATAGCGAGTTAGAGTTTGGGTGGTGAGTTTTGCGGACCATCAATCGAGTTTCAGGTTAAAGATTTATTAGCTTAGCATTCAATTAGTTTATTTAGCTTCTTTTTTTTAGCTTTTGCTTGTAGCTTAGCCCTCACCCCCCACTCATTTCCTGGGCTGCCAGTCACCGCCTCCTCTTGGCACATTTTTCAAGTATGAGACTGGTATGGGGGTGAGATACACTTTAAAGGCTAGAATTAGTCCTAAAATTTTTCCAGGGCCATTTACGGTCCTTGGAACAATGTTGTTAGTCCCCCGACAGCAGTTCAGAATCTGTAGTTCAAAATGGAAAAAGTTTGGCCCCCCTGGAAATGGAACTGATGCAGATGGAAACTTTTTGTTACCCTTTAGGACGAAATTTCTATTCTTACATGAAAAAAAATGTATTTACAATTCAAAGTATTGCTCTTTTGCTAGTATTATTTTTTGCTTTGCATTTTAACATTATAATAAATAGAACCATAATCCTCCAGCGTATTTTAGCTTAGACAAGGACACACATATTCATTAAATGTACCTAAATACAACAAGGGTTCTAAAAGATACTTCTTGATTTATGTTGCTGGTAATAGACTAAAAACTTTTTCTAGACCAACAAAATGGAAAACATTCGACCCAAAATGTTTGAATAGTCCCTTTTCCATTGCAAGACCGAGGATTTGGTTTCAGTGGTGTCAAAAGCACACACATTTGTTACTTAAGTAGAAGTATAGATACTGCAGTTTAAAAACACTCTGGTAAAAGTTGAAGTATGAGACTCTGTTTTCCAATGACAGATGAGGTCTGAAGGTGTTCTTTCTTGCCTAAAATCTTAAAACTACTTTTCGTGGTAAAATTTGGGTATAAAATCAGTAGATTTTTAAACTCATCTCCTAATTGCTCTTTACTCCTCTAATTGCGAACTGTTTTGCCATGCAGCACAGAACCCGACCCATTGACCAAAGACCCAGGCTTGTTGAAAAGTACTACCCTCATACCAGGACCTTTTTGGTGGAAATGGAAATGCATGCTGGGCTTTCGGAAAAGGATGGGGCCTATAGTCATGATCCCAAGGCATTGGTTTTGGTTCTTTTTTGTGTGTTCGCCTCCCCCAAATGCCAGTTGAAGCTATAGTTGTTAATCCTGTTAAGAAACACTCTTTGTTATGCTGGGTAAAATTGCCATTCCAGTCTGAAAGTAATTAATGCATTATGTATTCACAAAAGGAGGTAAAAAAAAAAATACTTCTCCGTAGGAGATGGAGGCCTTTAAAAACTAACCAATTTTTGCTGTCCGGTCCAAAGGGCATTGACTTGTCAGAGTTTTAGTCCTGCTCTCACCCCTTCTGTCCCTCAAGTTACAAGGGAATCACCTTATCTATTGGTTGTCCCCACGCCCGCCGACAGGGGGGGGACAAACGGGTCAGTTGTCCCGGGCCCAGACAGAGGGGGGGGGGGGCCAAAACGGACCCTCTGATCATTAAAATAATGCTTCTAACTGCAGCAGCAGTCTGTGTGTCCCGGCTCACTGCTGCTCCCCCTCCCCTCTCGTACATGGCTCAGTGGCGCCAGCCAATCAGCACGCAGGCTCAGTCTGTCCCGCCCACTCAGCTTCTCTTCACTCAACACACAAACAACCGCGCGGCTCCTGTTGAGACTGGGAGAGAGACAGCACAGCGGAAAAGCAAGAAGAGGGGAATAAGCGGCGTTTGGCTTTGAAATCAAGCTGTATGTTCTGTAAAAAGCCGGTTAAATGCAGTGGAAACACAACAAATTTATCTAAGCACGTGAAAACCCATGAGCAGGAAAATATGGAATAACAGAAAAGGAGACGAAACTTCTCTCATTGCCCCGACAGACCCACAGACTGACGTCACTGACTGAGGCGTTTCAGTCCTTCAGAAAACATCCAGGTGGATCAGAGTGTTCATCTTCAGCAGCACTTCATGTTAACTTTCAAAGTAGATATTATCTATCATATGCTACTGGAGCCCACAGAGAAAATGTAATTAAGACCTTTTAAAAACCTTTTAAGAAGTACATATATACAATTAAAAAGTTTTATTTAGCTAATCCTTTATTTATCTCACGATGGGGAAATTTATAGGATTAAAGCAACAGGCAGGTGCACACAACACAGACATAATTAAAAAAGGATTGAAAAATATATGAGGTGGATTAGGAAGAAAAAAAATTCATATTATTATTATTATTATTATATAATTGTAATAATAGAATAGAAATCACAAAACCCGAAAGGTCAACAGTTTCATGATACATCAAGCTAAAATGTCAAAAGTATCTGTGACTGTTGTGCGTTTAATGGCAAAAAGAAAGCCTTTCTCAGAGATTCAGAGGGCAGAGAATTCCCAAAGTATCTAACATATTCTACTTCCTGCAATGGAAGGGAAAAAAATTGTTAGGGACTGGCTAATATACAGCAGGTCAAAAAAAGGCCATATTTTGACGGCAGTGCTGCTGTTCTCTAATGAAGAAAAGATCATCTAATGCACTAAATTCTATAGATGGGTTGAAAATATCCAGTATAAAATACAGAGATTTTCAGGGCATGAAGTATACAGTTAAGTTGACTTGTGTGTGTGTGTGTGTGTGTGTGTGTGTGTGTGTGTGTGGTGGGTGTGTGGTGGCGGCAGGTGTAGGGGGGGGCCCCAAAAAGACTGTGTTGTTCCGGGCCCTAGCAAAGCTGTCAGCTGGCCTGGTTGTCCCACATGTCAATCAGTCTGACGTGATCACCAGTGTACGTGCTTGTTCCTTTTGATCCGCTTGCTGGCTGCGCCTGTGCACATCTAGTGTTTATGTATCGGGTTAGCTTAGCGGTTAGCTTAGCAGTTAGCTTCGGGGTTAGCCGTTCATTGTAGCTCCGCTGTGCTCACCGTATACTTTGAACATGGCTGAGAGCTGCAAGAAGCATTCATGTTTATGAGAAGAAGAGGAAGGTCTCAGTAGAAAGTAATATGACTAGAGGGGATTTGGGAGATTTTTTTTTTTTTCCCACGATCACCCTGAAGAGCGGAAGAGCAAGGTAAGATGGTCCTGCGCATGTGCTGTTATTCAAAAAGGAACTGCGGAAACTTCTGGAAAAATTCTACCATTGGGTCCTACTCTGCAAATCATGACTAGGAAACCGTACATCTTTCTTTTATTAAGGCAAACGTCTAAAGCCCTGTCTCGATCCACAACAATTTCTCCTTTTCCACTTTGTTTCAATAAAATATTGCATGTCTAATTTATTAATTAACATGTAAAAAATAATTGCCTTGTTACTAAGGCAGACCTTTGAACATCCATTTTCTCATGGCTTCAATATTCATCAATGCCATATTACTTCAACACTGTATTTATCACAGTGAGTCATTAGCAATTTTTCTAGAATCTGTAATGAGGGAAAATTGTTTCAAACATCTAACGTATATTTGAATAGAATAAGATAAAAAAAAGAACGTGCAGCACATTAGGATTTAGGATCTGAGTGGGGAGTAATAAACAAGCAGCATAGCGAACGGCACATCGATGCAGGGCGACATTGGTCATAAAAAAAGGATAAAAAAACAAGTGAGAATGTTAAGACTAAATCTACTGGCTGTCAAGAAGGTTTCCTGCATAGCCTTTGCATGTTCTCCCCGTTCATGTGTGGGTACTTTCTGGGTGCTCTGGCTTCCTCCCGCAGTCCAAGAACATGATTGTTAGTTTACTTGGTCTCTCTAAATTGCCTTTGCTGTGAGTGTGTACATGGCTGTTTGTCCTGTGTGTCTCTATGTTGCCTCTATGATGGAGTGCTACATACTGTTCTTTCTGTTTTTGTTTTTTGTTTTTTAGTGTTGCTCATGCTGCATGAGAAAATGTAAAAAAAAAGGGAACGTACATGACTGCATAAAACAGCAGAGCACAGCTCCCTAAAGGTTATGCTTGACACACGTACGTTCTGTGTGGAAATGAAACGTGCTGACACATCTGCAGCATTTGTGCGCCGCCCTTTGAAGTTGCACTTTTCTATGAGACTCTAGAGGGCAGTGTTGCGCTCCTCCACCAAGCATACTACACCCCACTACTAAAATAGTAGTTATTTTCACCATTTAAGACTCTTATTTTCCTCAAAAATAAGTCTTATTAAGTCCATACTACATCAAAAATGGCATAATATGGCCATGTGTAACGCGTGGATGCTTGACGCACATACGTTCCACGAGGAAATGAGACGTGCTGGACACGTCTGCAGCATTTATTCTCCGTGCAGCTCTTCCTCTGCAGTAGCACTGTTGTCCTAGACTCTATGTTGCGCTCCTACGCCCAGACTGATACAACCAATTACACAGAGAAGTAGAGAACATAGTCGTTTCCAACATTAAAGCCTCATGCTTTCTTCAAAGAGTGAGGTAGAAATAGTTACATTGCGAGTGCATCAAGCATAAAGCACGTTTAAAGTAGGCGTTAGACTGCGTCTGCATTTCTGTCTCAGTGGTCTGGACGTAAACAATGTTGGACCAGTTCCACAGCAGACTTTTTTCTCTTGTACTTTAAAATTTTCTCATTTCGTGTAATGTAAATTCATCTCTAGCGATTTAGATTTGTAGAAAGGAAATCAATCTCCGACTCTTTGTTGTAACGAAATGCTAAGCTGGCCAATCTGATCATTACGAAGCAACAGAATTTGTGGGAAGACTAAGCGAGGAAGTTGTGGAGTGATGTAATGGTTTCACATTTAGAAGTGAGGGAATTATTAAACGTGTGCGACGAGTAACTGTAGAGTAACTGTAAAGGGGGAAAAAATGCTGCTTCAGCTAGTCATTTCTCTCATGTATTTAACTAGATGCCGTCGCTACCAGTGGGAATTTCCCAACTTAAGTCAGTTCTCCAATTTTAAAATCTTACTAAGATCGCACCAATACGTGTTTCTTTTTTTTTTTCCTAGTGTGCCTATTAGATAACCTGATAAAGCTGCTTAAGAATTTAAAGTTTCAATTTTTGTGATTTTCGGAAACATTTCTGCTTTTTCTCCATGCAGATGCTGAACATCCTTCTACAGGACCAGACCAAAACATTCGATGGGGTATACGCTTATCAGTCGGTGCAGTACTTTTGGCTGTAGTTGTCTTTTTGTTCAGCAGAGCTCGAGCTCGAAGGAAGCTGAAGATCTACATCTGTCCAAACATTATATAACAGCTATGCTTTCTGTGACTCTGCCTTAGTCAGAGAAAAGGAGTTCACTCTAATTAAGCTTTCTGCTTCTTTAAGGATGGAAGCTGAATCAGTACTGCTCAAAACAGTTAAGAAATTACACACAGTTGTGGAAAACACTTAGCAAATTCTTTAAATGTGAGCGAATGAGGGGGAAATTTTGCATTTGAAGACCATTTTCAGAGGAGTGGGTGTTTCCGTTTCATGTGCTCCTACACCCCTCCAAGCCACACAGCATGCACCATGTCTGTGTTCATTAGCTACTGCAGATCTTGGTCCTGCTGAAGTATAACCAATGCACAGAAATCAAACCAACTCTAATTAACTAATTTCACCAGTCTATCTAAAAGCATCTTTTTTACACTGAATAACAATATTTTACCTGTAGTAAAAGAAACATCAATAATAATAATTAACCATTGCCGTTTTGGTCAATTAATTTACGCACCTCTGCTAATTAATCTTGATCCAGGATGTTTGAGTTGAGCTAATTATGTCAGTGGAACTATATGTTAATTAGTTCATTGAAGTGCAAATGTGATTCTTGTTGTTTTCTTGGTTTTGGTCCTCCTGTTTTCCATCCACTGAGGTGTGCAAACGATAAACAATAGATTAGCTTCTGTGCACCATTAGCTAATGTCTCTTTGCGCTTTCTTTGAGATGGACACAGTGCAAAAAGTGAAAAGACCGAAGAACACATTTCAAGTCAAAACTGCGATTTGATGCACTACAGGGCTGCAGGAAAATGTTTCATATTGAAAGTTCATTGACTTACTCTAATCAAGTGATGGATAGCGAGTAACTCCATACGTGGGTTGCTTATTACTGCACCTCTTGAGTGAATAATGATTCAATGAATCCACAATGTTATGGAAAAAAAAACGTTACAGTGTTACATTTTTAAACTTGAAAAAAAAAACACATGTTTTCATTGCCCCTGCTCAGACAAAAATGTTCATTTTTAGTTTGGTTGTTCATTCCCGTTTATCTGCAGGGTTATTGTAACTCTATGTTTTTCTAAGTGCTACATGTTTTTTTTTTTTAAATAAATAAAAAAAGACAACTACCTGATAATTTAAGAAAATTGTTTTTTGAGCTTGAATGTATATTTGATGTATATGCTCTTAAATGTAATAAACTTGAAATTGTCATCAAACTATGAAGTTTTATTGTGTCTAAAACTTTCTGAGATCTTATAAGAAGCCCACTAACCTCTGCATGTAAAGGTCACTAAACTAGTTCCTGACAGCCACAGTTTTTGGTATGGGCCATATTGGCAGCTGCCCAGGGTGGCATTAGAAAGGGGCTCCAAAACCATCAGATTAAAACATTCTATAACTTGTCTCTCCTGTTTGGATGTGTATTAATTTGGGTTGTATTGCGACACTGACTAATATTTAGTCATCTTCTGCGTGGGCCCCTCCCCGATCTCACTGAATATCAATTATATTTCAGCCATTTTGGAGCCAGTGAGGTCTAGGACATAAGGGTCTGAACCTATAATGTAGGTTTAAAGATGCACCCAACTTTTTCTTTTGTAAAGACCTCGCTCTTTTAAGCCTGTTACATGCTCCACGAGAAGCAAGACATTTGTTCTTGTAGCCATGCCCTGGGAGTTCTCGCTGCTGTTCTTGACACATCATCCAGGCAGAATGAAACCTTTAGGAAGATCACAGCATGTAGTAAATAATTAAATGACCGTAGATGTTTGCAGTTCATTTTTTTAAAAGCAATTTCTGTGTGTACGTGGTTGCTCTGCTACTTTCAGCTGCCCTGTGCTTGGCTCCGTCTCTACTCCTGCTTTCCTCAGTCTTCACGTTTCACTGAAAACAACATTTAAAAATTTTGTCCTTCTCTTCCTGCCATGTCTGCCATTGTGGTGTTGTGTTTGTCAACTTTCCACAATCTTAGCAGAGGTGGGACACAGGAGGCAGGACGTTCTGGGAAGTCAGCAGCTGAGTTTCTTCTGAGTTTTTAATAGTCAGAGCCATAATGAACTTTGTTCTTGCTCTTGCCACCTCGAGAACAAGAACTAATTTCTCGTGGAGTATAGGCTACGTTTACACTGCGACCCATGTCCGTCGTTTTCATGGCAGGTTGAACGGCCCACTTTACGATCTTTTCCACCTCAAAAGAATTTCATTTGTGCCACTTCCATAGACGGTATTAATCTGGATATATATCGGATATTTTTTAAAGCGTTCACAGTCTGAACGGCCATGTCCCATTTCATCCGCCGTTTATGTCACTCTCCTGGCTCCAACTACACATCCACACAGAGCAGTAGCATTTTTAAAAGCTGTGCTGCTTTTTCTGCTGCTTTTTCTCTGACCTTTCTTCCTCTTGCTCTGACGTGGTCTTAATATTGTCAAGGATCTTTTATTGTCACCATGTTTTAGTCGAGGCAGACACCGGCTTAGGATACACAACTCCCACGGCTCCCAATGCTCAACAATTTCATAATAACGCACAGATGCTGGCCGATATCCACGGGTTTTTTTTTTTTTTTTTAAACAAACCTTTATTGAACACTTCTAGAAACAATTACATTCACCATTACTTCTGTAAACTCATATGGGTCGCTTTGCGGTCTTGAACCTCTCCAACAGTAGTCTGATGGCGGTTCTATTTAATAAAAAAATGAAAGAATGAAAAAAAAAAATCAGAATTGAGCATCAATGCCTGCAATGTGAACGTAGCCTAACAGGCTTTAAGGCGACCGCGTGGGCGTTTTTCCCTCCCGTGCAGCACTCAACCTGGCACCCCCTGCTTGTTACTGGATTTTTTTTTTTATGTGTTTCGTACGGGACTGCAATGCATTTTATCCTGCGCCAGAGTTTAGATCATTTCCTGTATTTCGATCTGCTGGATCTGTATAGGATTTCATTAATTGAGCTCTGCTGCAGGATTTCATGTTGATCCGATCGCTGACTGACAAACACATAAAATACCAAAAGGTTCAACGTATCCATGGCATCTTTTGGTGGTTTAACCGTGAAAACGGCGAAAGTGTAGGAGATGACATCACAGTCCTGGTTGCCCCCTGCTATATATTGACTTATTTTGTTGATGGAAGTCAAAATTCAAGTCAAAACTGCATGGGGTAATTTTAACTAATTAGATTTGCCAGTGTATGTGAAAAGTGTGTTCAGTGCAGGTAAGGTGGGATCTTCTTTTAGGCACGCCATGCAGCTTCTCACATGCAAAGAGAGACGATGATCAGGTAAAAATAGAGCGGGAGAGTGTTCAACCAACGGTTTCCTCAGTGGTACAGGAAGGCACACAGAGCAGGTGGGGGACCCAGATTTAAATAATGCAAACACATCATGTTGTTCTGTTTCTTGTGGTTCTTGTGGTTCTGGGTTCGCTTGATCAGTGAAAGGTCAAAATAACATCTGAATGATTAGTAACGATCAATTTTTGGGAACCAAAAAAGAATGAAGACAAGTCTCTGGTGGAAATCTTGAACAGAAAGTAATTTTAGCCTATTTCTAATTTAGGCTAAACCATAAAGACTCGCTCTAGGTCTGAATGAAGAGCTCCTTGGGAGGTGTTAGCTCTTAGACAAGCAAAAAGAGCCAAATGTTTCTGAAGAGTCACTTTCCATCACTTTATTTCACCCTTTCTCTGTCTCTCTTTGCATTAAATGAAGACAAACTAGAAAGCAGGTTTAGTTTAAATGTATAAACTGCTATTTTAAAAAAAATCGGTCTGTACTTGTTTTAAGATTGCAGCTGAAGATATTCTGGCACTTTGCTGGTTCTCACACAGTCTGAGGAAGCCGAGAAGGGGAGCGACTGATGTTTTCTGGCTGCAGGAGTCTCTGTAACGGGATACAGTTCGCATTGTGGACTCAGATAGGCATGCCTCTTCTAGTTTGTCTGAAATATTAGTGAAACGGAAACAATTTAAATTGCAGAGCAGAGGACCTTCTTGCTTTCGGGGAGTTTGTTATCATGGAAACTGATTTGTTTAGAAGCACAGGAAAAAAAAAAGAAAACTGAGTTTTACTTGTGGTTGCATTGCTAAGAGACGTTAACCAAACGTAGGAAAATATAAACTGATTCAACATATTTTGCAGGTGAAAGTGTTCATCAGTGCAGAAAGACGTGACTTCAAGCCGAACTAAAGGTGTAAAAAGATGCGAGTGCTGGTAGAGGAGTCAAAACCACTTGGCAATTACTGGATGTACCTGGAGATTCCCCGTGAGTCTATTTCTCTGTTCTTCTGAAGTTTTTTTTTTTTTTTACACGTTATGAGTAAAGAGAAACGTGAGCTAATTTAAAATGTGACTGTGAGGTAGAGATAAGTAATCAGTATCTTACCAGCAGGCGAGATTTTCAAAAGTCGTCCTGCAGAGATTTCATTCTGTTTCATGCGAGTACTTCAAAAGTCTCTCCACATCAAATAATTACGCTAACCGTCACATTTATTTGAGCGCATATATGGTTGTTCTGCTTTGAAGGGCTTTAAGGAGATTGTTTTGTTAACCTGTTATGAAAAGCCCTGCTCCAAGCGGGACCCCCCCCCCCCCCCCACTGCAAAAAAGATTTAGCCTTTTTTATTTTTATCAGGGCAAAATAATTTCAAACTGGTTCAAATCTTACAACTGAAAACGTCAGCATTCATAATTTAATAACCACACTTTTTACATTCTCTTTGATTTCATAATAAGTACGATCGCATCTATCCAATGACTTTTTCTCAACTGCAGACTTTGGTGTATTAAAATCTGCTTTGAATCATTTGTTAAAAATTACAAAACTATAACAAGCGATTTTAAAGAAAGTCTGACCCAAAAAAAGAAACTTGTTTGCATATAAATGAATGAGTTTTCATTTTTTTATTATTTTGAGTGCAAACTATTTAGCAAATTGGATGAACATCTTTTGATAAGGCAAATAAGAAAAAAAGCATATTAAATTTTTGAATCCACAATAATTTAAACATCCCTTTCCTAAAGAAAATCTGACATATTTGTTCAGTTAAAATTATCACATCCTTTAGAGCCAAAAAATACGGTAGAGGATTAGGGCCACTCAAAAAAAAAAAGTAAATAAATTAATTAATTAATTAATTATGAGAAAAAGGTCCGAATTGAGTAGACTTTTTTATTTATTTTTTGAGTGGCCCTAATCCTCTTCCGTAAAAAAAAAAAAAAAAAAAAAAAACACACTCCCAACACAGTTTTATGGCTATTTTTTTTAATAAATTTTAAATGAATGTATCAAACGGGAAATATTAGAGAGATGAGACGTATAGAAAGTCCAATTTTCAAGTTTAATTCTAGGCTAACTAAGGAAATTAGATGGCCTACAGAAAATAGCCACAAAAACGTTTCTTAATGCCGTTTGTAGAGAATAATTTGTTGAATCTTATCTATCCGTCATTTAAGACCAGAACTGTGTTTATTTTAGGACAGCTCCTTTTACATGATGTAATGAAGGTACTCAACACAGAAAATCAAGAAAAACAATTTTATTTTAAACAAACCTTAAACAAAATGTGCTGCAGTGACAGGAAGTTTGATTCATACATCGTATAATTCAGTCAACTATAAAAGGATATAATTTTATTCTGAACATTACCAGCTCTGTGTGTGTTACATAATAAAGCTTTTAAATAAAAGAAGGTTCTGTCAGTTTGGGCCAAAGCATTAATTAAAGCAGAGGCTCTTTAGTTTGATTTTTGCTCTATAAAGAAGTAATTCATAAATGTAATTAGTTTAACACAGTTCTTCAGGATCAGAGGTTTCAAAGCCTCTGAGCTCTTTGGTTTGATGCAAGGCAATCTTCAGAGATACAAAACCCAGATTTTAAATGTATGTTTGTACAAAATTTTACATGTTGAGCGTAAATTAGGAGACAACAGCTTCCAAGCATCTTATTTATACAGTTTGAGAAACAATCATGTGTAAAAAAAAAACCCAA
Source organism: Fundulus heteroclitus (assembly GCF_011125445.2). NCBI lineage: Eukaryota > Metazoa > Chordata > Actinopteri > Cyprinodontiformes > Fundulidae > Fundulus > Fundulus heteroclitus. Next base: position 33,272,675 of record NC_046374.1, read on the forward strand.
AAAAAACAGATTAAGATTTTTACAAAAGCTAAACTAAAACAGAATCTGACAAGAAAATATTGTGTCAACTCAGACATTGTGAGTTGAAGTAATTTTCTGGATTTTTTTTTTTTAGTCATTATAAAAAAAAAAAAAAAACATAAAACCATCCGTGAAAAAGAACAAAATTCAAGAAGTCGTCGTGGACAAAGTTCAAGCTCACTTTGAGCTAGCTTTGTGTTCATCTTGTTGTCGTTTCAAGTAAGCAGGGAGGCCTTTTGTTGAAAAAACAGAGAAATCTGAAAAGATCTTCTGCTCCTTCTGGTGCTTCCATGTTGACGCTATGAAGAACCGGATGTAGAGGAGGAGAACGAGGAGAAGGGGAGCACCGAGGAGGTCGGCTGAGGAGAACTTAGCAGCTCGGACCACGCCGGCTCGTCCAGGTTTATTTCCACAAATGGATCGCTGGAGCAAACCGCTAAAAAGGAGCAAAAAAAGGTCAGAGATAAGTTTAGATTTATTTAATTTACACTAAACATAACCTTTTCTTTTTATATATTTACAGCTTTTAACCAGTATAAAAGATGTTTAACGTATTTTTACACATTTTCACTTAATACAAGTTTCCATTTCTCCCCTCTTTCGTTTAACTTTTGGTAAATCTAAGCAAAAACCTTTTGCTAAACGTTGATGTTCTTAATTCTACTTGTCTTTGAACTGTAATATTTTGGGAAACATTTGATACATTATCCTTTGTAACAAATATTTGTTTCCACTCAGATAAAAAAAACTTTCCAAAAATGCTTAAAAGAACAATTTAGACAAACCTCTACTCCAGAACTACAGGCCCATCTCAAACCTCCCCTTTATCAGTAAGATTATTGAAAAAGCTGTTTCAATAATTAAACACCTTCTTAACTACGACCAGCCGCTTTGACGTATTCCAGTCAGGTTTCCTCACCACAGTACAGAGACCGCCCTTATCAAGGTGTTTAATGACATCCATATAAATACAGACTGTGGAAGAACCACCGTGCTGGTACTATTGGATCTCAGTGCAGCATTTGGATCTAGAAAAACTAATCCATGCGTTTATATTTAGTAGAATTGATTACTGCAACGGTGTTTTCACAGGCCTGCCTAAAAAGTGGATCAGACAGCTGCAGCTGATCCAGAACGCTGCTGCCCGCGTCCTCACTAAGACTAAGAAAGTAGAGCACATAACCCCAGTTCTAAAGTCCTTACACTGGCTCCCTGTATCTCAGAGAATAGACTTTAAAATACTTCTGTTAGTCTATAAATCCCTGGTTTAGCACCTAAATACATCACAGACTTGTTATCAGCGTATCAACCCTCCAGACCACTCAGGTCTTCTGGCTCCAGCCTACTCTGCATACCTAGAACCAGAACTAAACATGGAGAAGCAGCATTTAGTTCCTATGCTCCGCTTATCTGGAACAAACTTCCAGAAAACTGTAAAAGTGTGGAAAGCCTGAGTTCCTTTAAATCAAGATTAAAAACACATTTGTTTAAAATTGCCTTTGACTGTTCTAGTTAAACCGTTTTACTGAAACATCATTAGTTAAACTTTGTAGTCCAACTGTTTCTAATATTTGCTTTTAGTCTCCATTTTCCCATGTTCTATTTTGTTTCAATATTTCTAAATTTTATTCCAACTTGCATTTATTCTGTCTTTATTTTCCTGTATATTAATCATGTAAAGCACTTTGCGTTGTCTCTGTACTGAAATGTGCTACAGAAATACATTTCCATTGCCTAAATGCCTGAATTATGCGGCTAGATGGCGAAAACATTAATATTTAATAGTGCATGAAAATTCATAGGGAAGTCTTCTGATTATGCCCAGACGATGGCTGTTGATTGACCTTATCAAACATTAAGATAAGATAAGATCTTTATTGATCTCACATTGGAGAAATTCACTTGTCACATCAGCTCAATAGTCAGTCAATAGTCAGGAGAAGGTGCCAAAAGTAGGAAAAGGTGCATCAGTTGTATACAGTGTATCTTCCTATATACAGTGGATCAAAAAGAAAATTAGAAAAAATAAGAATAAAAATACAAAAGAATCTGAGTAGGCAGATGATTTCAATGATGTCATGTGTACTTTCCCAGTTTTATATATATATATATATATATATATATATATATATATATATATATATATATATATATATATATATACACTTCTGCTGCTATCAACAGGTGAATATATATATATGTATGTATGTATGTATATATATATATGTATGTATGTATATGTGTATATATATATATATAGATACACACACATATATATATATATATATATATATATATATATATATATATATATATATATATATATATATATATATATTTATTCACCTGGTGATAGCAGCAGAAGTTACCTATTTCAGGATCATTGCACAGGTTATAGCACAGTGTATTAAATAGATTATTGCACGTTAGTTATTGCCTAAAGTTATAACAGTTGTGGTTACAGTTATTGATAGCAGCAGAAGTCACTTCTTTTAGGATAATTGCACTGGTTATCGCACAGTGAATTAAATAGATTATTGCACATTGGTTATTGCGCATTAGTTATTACAGTTATGGTTACAGTTACGGTGCAGCATTGTATATGCAGGACCTGCATAAAGTAAAAAAAAGATTAAAGGGTCTGTTTAGTGCACTAAATATGTATTTCACAGATGACACAACCGTAAATCCTCCAGCAATGTTGAGGACCCCGCTGACCCTTTAATCACGCAGTCTACCGTCCTGCAGTCCAGAAAGACATACCGGTAAAAAGAACAGGCAGAAAAATGAACCACCAACCCAAATCTAACCCTCCATGAGAAAAAGGTGGCTTTCCCCCTCTGGGTCAGGTCAGTCTCTGCCTCAAGATGATTAGTTTAAATTATCGAGAGAGCGAGAGACGGACGGGTAGACCGGAGCTTCATCTGCAGCAATGCAGGAGCTGCTCTGGTCTGTTGTGGGAAAGAAAGAGGCGAGCCAAGAAGGGAAAGCTCTAGATTTACCGCTCCGTCACCTCTGGTCATTTAGTATGAATCATGGCTGCTGCTTCTCCGCATCAAAAGGAGCAAGTTGTTAAAATCTGATCAGCAACGCCTCTGGGTCTTTCCATAGGAAGGATGGTTAGCTGCCCTAACCACCAACCCACCAATCAACATCAATCATGATGTATGTTAACAGAGATGTGATTTGTGTTTGAAAAGCCCATAGATGATCTCATCCTTATCATTACATCAGCCACTTTCTGCCCCCCCCCCCCACACACACACACACACACACACACACACACACACACACACACACACACACACACACACACACACACACCATTTACTGATACAATTGATCTAGTCATTAAAAACCCCTCTGGGGAGAACTGGGACTGAAAATATGATGTAACGTCGGTTCTTCCAATTTCCTCACGTGGAAAGAAAAAACTTGCCGTGTCAACAGTTTTCCATCTAGCAGATGTCAGCAGACGCATGCTTGTGAAGCAAGAACAAAAACATGACACCGAATGGCAAAAGAAAGAATTAGCAAGATATCCCCACATGGCATAACTTTTTGATTCAGAAAACTAGAAAGTGGATTAAAACAGACAAACTTCTCCGTTCGACTGTTTCACTTTTACTGATGTTTAATTTCATTGACTGAACTAAATGGGAGCAATTTATGTCCTAATGCAAGGCTGGCTGTAACGAAGAAAAGCTCCGGCTTATTAAAGTTAGTCTGCTTGTTTCTCTGTCGGGTGTTGAGATAAAACGGGTTAAACATCTAAGGTTAGAGGTTAGAGGTGTTGTTGTTTTTTTTTCATGTCTGAGTGATTCATAGGTCAGACCTAAAAAGACCTTTTCAAGGGGAAGAAGTCAGAAAAAGGACTAAAAAAAATGTGAGAAAAGCACCCAAAGAAAACGAGTTTAAGAACTCCTGACCACTAATTACTAAGGTCTCTATTTTTAATGTCTTTAAGTGTTGTTACATGGGTGGCAGAGAGAGTAATGCAGAGAAATAACAGTTGGATCGGGACTTTTACTCGTTGCTGATGGAGGGAGTCTGCCACCTACTGGTTACATCAATCCCCACCCAGCAGGGTAAAATGTTCCTTTGATATTTTAAACCTGCTTTAAACACCTTCAACGTCCTAACGCACAGTCTGATTCCTCGTGGACACTCAGGACCCATTTAGTCCACGCTGTCAAAGAAGGACAGAAACATGATGCCAAATGGGGAAATATTAATCTACTTTAATGTATTTACCAGAAATGGGGCCGAGGCATTATGGTCAAGTCTCATGTGGAGGCCCTTGGTTTCACTGTCAAGTCAATAACAAGTGCTAATTAGCTAAAGGAGTGTTTTTAATATCAAAAAGCATCTAAAGCACTGCTTTTATATTAGGGTTTAACATTTCTTTTAGAGGTGTTCTGAAGCCCTGCAGTGAGTGGTAACTTGTTCAGGGTGTAGGCCACATTTTGCTAAATGCCAAAAGGAGCATTTCTGTTGATCATTCCTCCCAGCTGCAGTCAGACTGTATAATCTTAGCTGCTCCCAACAGACATAATATGTGTTTAAATCATCCTAATTGTTGCACAGGTTCTGATTCAACCATTAATTGTTTATGTTTGCAGATGCTTAGAAAACTGTCTACGTCATGCAGATCTTTGCAGAGGGTTTTACTCTCTGCACCCAGATGCTGAGGTAACTTGAACGCGCCTTAGCTGGGATGCTGCTGGACTATCATATATATTATATAAGCTTTGTTTGTTATGGAATTGTATGTATGGCAATATTGCATATTGTATTGTCATGCATTAGTAAATAGGCTGGAGGTAATGTTTCCACTATAAAATAATTTAGTTTTCCTTTGGTCAATAGTTACTCTGATATTTAACATTATATTATATTCTACGCTTAGTGTTTTTTCTCTAGCGTTATCTTTGGATTAGACAGTTCACATTTCTTATTGTTTTCTCTTTTCCTTCCTGAATGACTAATAATTTTGTGTGTTTTACACTTTCACACCCTTAATTTCCCCATTAAGGACATTAAAGAAATTATTATTCTTATTATTGCTGGCATCTGGGATCGTTAACCCAGCTGAGACCCTGGATATGATGTCGCAGAATACAATAAATCAATTAAATAAAGCATAATTTACATGGTAGTGGCATAATTCAAACGTCAAATTTTTATCAAAATTATTAGTGGAAGTAAATGTGTTTTTTTTTTATTTATACGCCTATTCTTCTTTAAACCTGTCAAAAGGAAAAAACGTGCTAGAAACCATGAGGCCTGTATGAAAAGTGTTCAGATGAAACATGAACTAAATCATAAATTGATAAGTTTTTGGACGTAGCTCTCCACCATTGATCCCTGCATGTAGCACCATGGGTGGAGGACATGGATCAACATTTCATTTGTACAATTATTGTTGTGAGTTAATTAGAGCATCAAGTCTTTTCCAACATCATTAATTTTCCATTTGCTAAATATGTGACTTGAGTCGAGTCATCAAAACACTTCATCTCTGCTTTTTACAATGTATTTGGGTTTTTGATAATATTCAGCAAGATACTAAATTATATTTTCTGGCATTCAAATCCAAAAAGGCTGGCTCCAGCCTACTGGATCAATCTTCAAACTAACTTAAAGTATTCCGATAGTAACCAGACTTCAATTATACTTAAACAGGTTAGAATTCAGTCCAAAATGATTCATACATCTGAAAGATTGTAAATAATTTTCATTCTACTTAGTATTTTGAAATGAGACATCTTCCTCCTCGGAAGATCATGAAAAATCAGCCAGTTTTGTTAACATTTTGTTCAAAAACAGCATGTTGACAATTATTTACGCCCTTATCAATGATAACGGAAAATATATTTATCTCTGTTTCAAGCAGTCGAGCCCTTCTTATACCTGCTGAGCAGCTTTTTGAATGTTTCCAGTAGTGTTTCCGCAATTTATGTTCAGCGATGAGCTCCAGGTCTTTGAGGTTTTGGAAGGCCTCTTTGCCATCACCCTAATCATTAGCTCCCTCCACAGACTCTCTATCTGTCGGATTCGAGTCTGGACACCCAAATGTTAATGTTGCTTTCAGTCAGAAGAAACATGGTGAGTGAAAATAAAATATTTATTATTGTTATATTAATTCAATATATTCAACTTAAACCTGCCAGGGGTATGAATAATTCTGGGTATTAGCTATACTTTTTTCTCTTATTTCATACATCAGAATAGATACTGGAGGGTTTTTTGCTCTTGGAACTATGCGTCTGAAACAAAGAAAAAGATTTCCCATTTTTACTGAAAACAATAAAAAATGCTGTCATGTATAAAACTACATTTTATAAGGGTTATTGTAATGTTCAAATTTAACTGAAAACTATTTGATTCTGTCGTATTTAAGGCCTATTTATTACAATATAAATTTGAATACTGGAAAACTTCAAACGAGGCATTTTAGAGTAATCCCTGTTCAACTTTTCTGAGTTATTTTCCAACTGGAGCTTCTCCCCGTTCGTTTCCAGGCATGACGCAGAAAAGGAGGTTTTCTAGGGCTTTAAAGGAATTTTTTAAGGATGCTGTGGCCGTTGGAAATGAGGGGCAACATGTGAACTGGGATTCATCCCTAATCTGAGTTCAGTTATCAGAACTCTGTGTTTTTTCCACCAATACAACTTTAGATTTTAGAGGTCTGCTCATATGCACCAGCTTACACGGATTGTTGTTGTTTTCGTTCTTCTGCTGCTGCGGCGGCTCCTCGGATGCGTCAAAGAACAAGTTGTTGCTGCTCATCTGGTTGGACTTCTTCTCGTCCAGGAAGTCCTCTGACAGGGAGCTGCTGTTGCTGGAGGAAAGGTTCTGCGGGTCGCTCGCTGCCGCCGGTTCCTGGGGAGCTGCGGGAAGAGCAACGAGTCAGAGAGAGGGAGCCGCTTTCTGTCCGGTTTCCAGACTCGTCATTAAATGTTTGCCTAAGCTTGGATGCAAAGTTCCAAAAAAAAAAGTAAAAAAGCAAAACAACTGGACTTTTTTCCGAAGTTTGAAGTCGTTTCGCTTCCCATCCAGAAAGTTTTTTCAATTCACAATGTCTGGAGTTCCAAGTTTTATATCATTGCCCAACAAAGGCCTTATTATGGTTTGGATAACATGCAAATTAAACTGAAAATGGTCCACCCCTTAGTAATGGGGAGTCGTTAGGGTCATTGTTGGCCTGTCTTACAGGGGAAATGTTGTGATCCTACATGGAGGAGAGGATTGAGGTGAAAATTGGAAGGAATCAAACCTATAGCTGTGTTGTAAGTTTTTGAAAGCTGAAGCCTGAGTCCTCCTCCTCTGTTTAAAGTTGGTTTAAACAGTTGGTAAAGTTGGTTAAATCACCTCCATGCAGGTGATCACAACATCTCCCCTGTAAAGCAGGCCATCAATGACCCTAACAACTCCCCATTGCAAAGGAGTGGACCAGTTTTGGTTTAACTTGCATGCTATCTAAGCCATAACAAGGCCTTTTTGGGCAATAATATAAAGCTTGGAACTCCACGCTATTACTCCAGACATCTTGAATTGAGAAAGCTTTCTGGATAGGAAGCGAAACGTCTTCAAACTTTGGAAAAAAAGTCCAGTTGTTTTTTTGTTTTTTTACTTTTTTTGAATGAAAATGACCTGGATGACTGAGAATCATCAACAGCAACTTGGATGCAAAGGTGTGCTTATCTCTAAAACCTCTGTAGTTCACGTTGGGACACCTAGGGGGCAGTATTCCCCACATGTTTGGGTTCAGTCTGTGACACAACCGTAATAGCTTAGCTATTTGTCAATGGTTTCTGTTATTTAAATATGTTAAATTGCTAAAAATTAACTGTCTGAAAGCAAACAAAAGCAGACAAATAAAAGATCTTGGTACCATTTTCTTCACTGGCTGCCTTTTCCTGCGTTGGTGGACTTGTGCCGTTGGGTACCGGTGTGGTGGGGGGGTCCTCTGTGAGCCCATCTTTGGGAACGGGTCGGTCTGAGAAACAAACACGTATAACAAAGCGTTCTTAGTTGGGTTATTGTATTTTTTTTAGAAGTTTTTAGACATTTAGATGGAGTCGGTCAAGCACAGACGTACCCAGATCATCCAGGTAGACCTGACCAAAGGTGCCAGTGGGCTCGTAAGGGTTGCTGACGGGTACGGGGCGCTGCAGATCAAACGAGTATGTCTGGAGAAAGCGAATGGATGAACAGAAAAACATGTTTTAGGAGGTAGAGTTCTGCTGCGTCATGGTGTGAGGCTTTTATTATGTGTTGGTGTCTCACCCTGGACGCCCTCCTCAGCATGTAAAGGATAATACACAGCGTCACGATCAGAATGATCATGAACACCAGGATTCCATAACCTGTGGAGGGAAAACAACGAGAGTGGTTCTGAAATGTAGGTTTACCTTTCCAAGCCAGATGATCTACCAATGATTCAGATTTTAGAGTCACCCTATAAATCCAAATTATTTCTGAGACCTCTACCTCTTCAACAAAGTCAGTATCATTCAGAATGTACAGTTTTCAACATGCAGATGAGTATGTTTTACACTCCCTCTATAAAAAAAAAAATTCAGAAATCATGAGGAAAATGTATTTTTGGTCTAATGTATCAATTACGATACGAATAAAATTTGAGTCTGACATTTTATTTAAATTTTTCTTAAACGCAACCAAAGAGATTTTTCCGCCCCATGACCTGTATCGGGCTTTAAAGGGTTAAAACAAAGACTATCTGGATGGTTTGAAATATTTCTGTTGTTCTGGGTTAACTTGTCCTGCGTTGTGTTCATCACTACAACAGCTAGGGGTCACTAGAAAATTACCTACATGTACACTGCAAAAACAAAACTAAGAATAAGAAGAATTTTCTTAATATGAGTGTATTTGTCCTTGAGTTGAGCATGCAAATAAGATGATTTGCCAATGGAATAAGATTTTTGCACTTAAAATGGGAACAACTCATCTCCATCATCTTATTTCAAGTGCAGGAAATCGAATTATCTTATTTTAGGGATCAAAATGCTCATTCCATTGGCAGATCATCTTATTTAACTGCTCAAATCAAGGACAAATACAGTAAGTACAAGAAAATGTGAATTATTTTTAGTTCCGTTATTGCAGTGTAGTCTTGAACCCTCCGTAAGGGATCAGCCGAAACCCACAAAACAAAACAAATACATTTAAAACGAAAAGCATCTACGGGTCAGTTCTGAAGCACAAATGACTCGATTCTCTTTGCATCTATTTGTGTATTGTTAGAATCTGTTTCAGAATGATGTCGCCTGGTTAAACCATCCAGCCGGTATCGTGGCGTTGAGACACATCAATGGAAATTAATTCAAAGAACGATGAAACTATGACAGAGTGAAGATGTACTCAGCAAAAACAACCAGACTTACCCAAGGATGAACCGGACGCAGCGACAACCACTGAAAAAAAAAACATAGATTTAGTTATTCACTTAGGATTAACCTGATACAGGATCAGTTTTGTTTATTTATAACTTTAGTTTGATTTATTTGCTGATAAAAGAGCAGGCGGCGATTTTACTGGACAAAATAAATATATAAACCTAAGAAGAAGAAAAAGAAACACAGCCTAATATTCTCTAAAAACAAAACAAAGAAATAAAATGTTGCAGAAAGCTTTCTAGTAGGAGTGCTACAGTTTAAACACTGCAAAAAGGGAACTAAAGGTAAGTAGAATTTTCTTGAAATTAGTATATTTTTCCTTGATTTGAGCAGCTAAATGAGACCATTTGCCAATGGAATGAGTATTTTTACCCATAAAATAAGATAATTAGATATCCTACACTTGAAATAAGATGATGGAGATGAGTTGTCCTTATTTTAAGTGCAAAAATCTTATTCTATTGGCAAATAGTCTTATTTACCTGCTGAAATCAAGCAAAAATGCACAAATTTCAAGAACCTTGAGTTCCCTTTTTGCAGTGAAAATACATCGAAACACTGCTGTTCCTGTTGTGTCTTTGTTTTATTTTTATCTGTAGCTCATTAATAAACAGTGTGAATTCATTCAGTACTTGTAAAGGCATGCTGACCACTCTGAAACCATATTCACCCAGTCGCACTCATCCATACACTCATATGCAAACTAAGGTTAAGTACCTTGCTCAGGGGAATATCAGTGTGTGACAGAAGAACCTGGAGTCGTACCGAGAATCTTTTGATTGCAAGGCAACTACTCTATAATAATAATAATAATAATAATTGTTATTATTATTATTATTATTATTAATATTATTATTATTATTATTATTATTATTATTATTATCATCGTTGTTGTTGTTGTTATTGTTATTATTATAATAAGTGGTCTAAGTCTATTATTATCAACTCCATGCATGCAGTGTTCTAAATGTACAGTTCCTAATACATAGTGTGTTGTAGTAGTTTAATAAATAATAATAATAACAGTTATTTTTATTAATTATTATAATTAACATTTATTATTATTAACAATTATTATTAACAGTTATTATTGTTATTATTATAAGTTGTCTAAGTCTATTATTATCAACTCCATGCGGTGTTCTAAATGTACAGTTCCTAATACATAAATAGTGTGTTGTAGTAGATTAATAAAATAATATTAATAATAATAATAACAGTTGTTATTTTTATTAATTATTATCATTAACATTTATTATTATTAAAAATTATTATTAGTAGTAACAGTTTTTATTATTATTATTATTAATAATAATAATAATGCACAGAAAACAGGTGTTCTGTGCATTAATAGGTGCTCCAAAGCTATATTCATTGCGCTACCCTTAAAACGCCTGAATTGTCCGATTTGAATGACCAGTCAGTAAGAAGTGAGCAAAAGAAGCTTAAAGTGAATCATTGCCTTTCATCAGCACTTTGAATCATTTGTCATTGAAAATTGCTCTATAAATAACCTTGCTTTTCCTTTGCGTCGTTTATTAAGCTGTAGCAGGTTATAAATTCAACTGAATCGACGCATCTGTGGGAGTCGCAGCAAAGAAAAACAGCATTTCTCAGGCGAGGGAAGTTCCTGCTCATGCTGCTGCTCTCAGCCAATCACGGCGCTTGTATTTCCTATCCTGCACTCAGACGGCTGCACCCAAAAGGCTCCAGCATCTGTCTGACATTATACTCGTAGTTTGTCCTACGATATCCCAAAGGCTCATTCACTGAATCTCAGAACGTGCCATCATGCGCTCTCATCCAAACTTTACCATCCTATTCAAATGTTACCAAAACTGCAGGAAGCGCAACAACAAATGCATAAATAGATGAATTTGACATAAAAAAAAAAATTAAGAAAACGCTGTTGACATTTGCACAATTGCTGTAGCTTCTTGATGTCTCTGTACTCCGTTTAGGGACCAATTAAAGCAGGTTATCGTGCATTTCCTTGGTGGTGGTGGTGGTGGTGGGGGGGGGGGGCAGCAAAGTTGCAAGGTTTGGCTGTGTTCGTCCTCTAACTTGTCTGCCGGGTTAAACTCTGCGTATTTGAACGTGTTTGTGTGGCTTCTGGCGAGCAGTTAGAGAGAACAACGCTACGCGAGGCGTTGTGGTTTGATGCACAGGAAGACAGACTGAGGCAGAGCATGAAACTGCAGCCTGCACCGAGCTGTAGAAGTACCTGGGCTGGAAGAAGTAGGAGCTATTGTCGTTGAAGCCGACGCACTGGTGGACTCTTTAGTTTGGTTGGTTTCTGCTTTCTCTCCCCCTGTCTGTCAGAAAAGAAACACAACCACATCAGTTTGTGTTTGTTACATCAAGTGAAAATGACATTGTCACATTTGAAAAGCCTCTGCTCCTGTAGTTCTCAGTACAGGCTGCGTATTTGAAGGTGGGCTTTGCACCATAACCCGGATACTCATTTCCTGTCTGTTTGGTGTTTTTCTAGAGCACTAGCAGTGGTTTGGGTTGATAAAGCTCACATAAATACATGCAAAGCTTTTTAAAGAAGGTTTTTTATGTAACACAACTTTGTGAGCGACTTCTAAAGCGCCACAGCTGCCTTTTAGGTGCCCTGATGTGAAGACCTGAGGTTAATAATTACATTACATGCTGGATTTGGTGCAGTGATGGAGGACTTATTGTATTTTTTTGTGTCAGGGCCTTTTTTCATTCAAGTGTTGAGTTTCTAATACAGTTTTACGTTGACTACTTCCCCGTTATAAATCCTAAAGACTTCCTTCTCACTCTCAAACTGTAAATCTTAAAGAATTACCTTTATTTATTCAACACGGAACTATTGAATAAATTGGCAACAGGAACACACCTAGTCCCTCTGGTAGTTCCTACACTACAGCCTGGGGCTTTTCTCACACTAACTTGTGATTTATGTACCGTAGGAATGAGCCACAGCAGAAACTAGATCAATTCTAGCTGGAAAGCCGAGATTAAAACCAGGACGTTTTGCATTGTGAGAGATAGAAACCAGTAATCCACAGTGCAGCAAGCTGAACCTTGATGGTATTAAAGGAAACTATATTGAACAGGGATGCTTCTGTACCTAAGGTACAGAAGCATCCCTGTTGCTTCTGTACCTTAGAAGAGCCCGTTCTTTAAAGGAGCATAGCGTAATTCCCAGGATTTTAGCAGACATCTGCCCCCTCTGGTGACAAGTTGAAATTACACCAGTGTCGTGCACGAGCATGGAAGAGAGGGAAAAGCATCTGCAGCTGCGACTGCAAAGGTCTTTAGTTTAGAGAAGTGACGACTTCTGAGGCAACAAAGCTATAAATATGAAAGTTAGCCCGTGTTCTCTCGTTAATGCATCGATTTTTGACGAAGACTCAACAAATTAGCCATGAACTGACCAATGGAGCCTGTAGTGGTTAACTCATTTTATACGTCGGGCCATTGTAAGGGCATGTATGGGAAAGATGATAAATAATATTTAACTTCAAAACTTGCACTATGCACCTTTAACTTTACTGCACAATATTCAAGTGGTGGATAATTAGGGAGGATCTTTGTCGCTCTTTGTTTAGTTGAAGCAAATGTCCAAAAAAATGTTGGATCTGACAAAAACCTCTATGAAATAAATGCAGTTCTCACAAGTGCGAGTTAGCAGTTTTGCACCAAAGATTTCAGAAAAATTTTGATTGAAGCCAATTAATCTGTTATTGCCTAAAAACATAATGAATATTTGGGTCTGTACCAACATATAGTCACGGAATTAAGGGCTGCACCATTTCATGAAAGCATGTAATTTGAGTGGCACTTTTACCGATTTCTTGACTGTTTTGTTGCTGTTCAAGCATCACTACGTCACCGCTCCTCTGTGTCAGCTCCAACATCTCCACTAACTGAAGACACATCGAGTGTTGTGATCCAGGGCAGAGACAGCCTTCCAGACAGGCAGAATATTGTTTGTTTGTCTTTATTCAAGCGTTCAGTGTAAATGCTGAACATTATAGCGTTTGTCCTTGAATAATTTGCAGTGCAGGTCCCCAGATGGGCCTTGAACAACATAACGCTGTTTAAAAGACAGTACAGTATGGCCCTTGAAACACAGTATCCTGCCAAATGTTGCACGCAAAATGCACTGCAGTGACGCAACCACAGACAGACATGTTGTGTTTTTTTAAACCTACACCTATTAAATGAAAAAAGAAACTTAAGTTGGTGGCATTTCTTACCCTGGTTGCTGATGATGTTGGTGAGGTCGGGGCCACTGTTGTTGGTGTCAGTGGACCTGTCTCTGATGTATTGGTAGCCTCCTCCACGGTTTGGTTGAGGGCCAGCCGTGTTTTAGAGACATTATGACCTCCTGTGGCAAACGTAAAGGAGACAAGAATTATCCAACGCGTGTTTTCTGATTAAGCTTCCCAGATGAAACAGCTAAAGACTTGAAACTGGTATCAATGCTCTAAGGAGACCCATAGACCGGAAAATAGCAGCAGAGTTTTCAAAACGTTCCAGAATTTCTTGAGGAGAAATCATATTCCTGCAACTTAAAAAGTAAATTCATGGCAGTTCAGGCCTTTGGATGTAAAGCAGGGGGTCCTCAGTCTTTTTGTGTTTTGTAGGCATCTCCCTGAGGGTTCTGTGGCACGTGTCGATGTTTGGAGGAGTTACAGTTAAGTAAAAACTTAGTAAATCATCTCGTTTAGGTTCCAGGTAATTCTTTTGCAAGCGTGTTGCTTCTGACTGGTACTAAAAACAAGAACTTGTTAAGGTTGGGCGCTCGTCACTAACAATTAATCATCATTAGGAAAGATGCATAAAGCTGAAGACAACAATTATACAAAGGGTTTGATTACGCTAATGACAGCAAAGATTTTTCACTATAATATAGAGAAGGGAATATGTAAATGAAAATCCTTTTTTTCAATGCGGTTACTCCTTTTACATTATTTTATTATATGTTCAGAGGTCCCTGTCTCATATCTGATCTGAAACAAACTTTTTGGTTCAATGAAATTCACTTTAAATCTAAATCTTTCAGGAGTTTGAATACCAGAAATATAAGTCCTCTGGCCGGAAGTCCCGCAGAATGAGCAGAAGAGTGTAGCTATGGATAGATGACACAAAATATCTTAATCTACAATAAACAGACTCATTGGAGAATAACTTTACCTTTTTCATCCATGTCAGGGTCCACAATCTGTGTTGTTTCATTTAGTTGTTGGGTAGCAGGCGGGTCTAGAAATAAACCAGAAACGAAATAAACAAACAAACAAACAAAAAAAGGATTATTGAATTTAAACCTGGAAAGCAGATCATAATAGTTCGGTTTATTACAAGGGGGAGAGCAGACATTAGCAAATATGCTATCAGGGTTTACTAATTAACACAGAATTTTACATATTGGATCAGGACCTTTTAATTTAAGGAAAAATCTGAAATATGAGACTGGACGTTCTAAGAGAGCAGTAAGATGAAACAAGAAGCTAAATGTTAGAACACTACAACCTGAGATAGGAAATACATACTTCATCTGCATCTTTGTTTCTCTTGTTACCTAAGCAAACTTAATTAAACTTTCCGGTAGTTTAATTTAGACTGACTCCAAACATGTCCTGATAGTCACAGCTTAATCCTGAGACCTGGTGCTTATTGTTTATCTTGTTAAATTATTAACTTTGGTAACCATAGCTGTGTAGAGGATCTGAAACTATTTTAAACTGTAGGCTAGACAGTGTATGCAAGTAAAAAATTCCCTTTTGAAGTGTAACTCACCCCAAAATCAACTTTTTTGCATATAAACTGTATAAACTGAGCCTAAGGGTGCTACTTGAGAGTCATTGTAATTATTATTTTTTCCAGATTTTCATGTGAAATATTTTAGTTTGGAAATATTTTACTTAAAATCGTCTTAGTTGCCCTCTTAGCGTTGAACAGTGGCTACTGCAGTTTAGTTTTCCTACTGGCTCAAACGGGACATGCTTTCGTTGTCATAGCCCTGTCTTTAAGTATACACCCCCCCCCAAGTCAGACTCTGCAATCACATCGGGAGCAATGATCAATGCTTAGCCTTTGTTATTGCTTTGAGCGTTAAGCGACATTAGCAATGACGCTGCTAACGTCACTTTGCCACGAAGAAACTGCAAACCATTCTGTCCCCCACTGCCTCAGCAGCACCGGCTTGAGGCGTGGCTGAGTCAGTGCCTTAAGCTTTCTAACCCGCTGGACCCCACAAAGCCTCCTTCTACTCCTCCGGTGACGACAGGGCTGAAAAATCCACCAAATGTGTCTGAGGGTGGAGTTGTGCCTTTGCATTGGGTGACCGGAGTCTTATGCCTCCCAGTCTTATACTTGAAAAACGTGCCAAGAGGAGGCGGTGCTAGGCGAACCAGGAAACGTGCGGGGGCTGGGCTACTAGTAAAAGCTAAATAAATGCTAAATAAGCTAGCTGAATGCTAAGCTAATGTGGCGCACCCAAAACAGGTGACCACATTGGTCATATGTTTATTAGTAAATGAATATGATCTCTATGTACATATATATATATATATATATATATATTTACACTGTCGCTTTAAGGAATGGCACAAGCAGTTGCGTTCCGGTTGCTATGGGAACGGACCTCCGCTCGCTCTCAGATCCAATTTGGGAGAAAACATGGAAAGCTGCTGTGTCTAAATCTCCTTTCATTTCACCTGTCTTTCAGGTCAGTAATGGGTAAACTGTCCATCTTTACATGTCTGTTTGATAACTGATTGTAGTGTTGTTTATAATCTAACAATAAGAGTATAAATAGAAAGTTTGCCGTTGATCGAGGCAGTTAGCTGAGGTAGGCTACTGTAAACCGTTAGCCAGTAGAATAACGGTTTAACTGAAATAACGGTTTAACTGGAATAACGGTACTGCAGTCGGTTAACTGCCGTCTCTTGGTTCATTTTCAGGTAACATAGCATGTTGAGCTCCGACACTCTGCTTGTTAGAAGTGGTTTTGTATGAATTGTTATGTATGCATTGCTATTTACTATTGTATATTTGTGTATTGTGTGCTTTGTGTGTTGTGCACCACACTGGAGCTTGAGCGAGACAGTTGATGCACAGGTGTTTTGTGGTTTATTCTGAATAAATAACTCAGATCCAATTTGGGAGAAAACATGGAAAGCTGCTGTGTCTAAATCTCCTTTCATTTCACCTGTCTTTCAGGATATTTAAATTTGTTATTACAGTCCCATATTTGGGACCTGTAACAAATTTTGGGGGCTCGAGTCCGGGATTGGCGCCACCGCTGACAGCTGTTGGAGGACGCCAGTCCAGTGATCCATGAACCTGTGGACCAGACGGTGACGTGTCATCAGAGTGAAGAGGGTCTGTCCGAATCCAGGGCGTCTGACTGCTGCCAGAGCGAGGGAGTTCGAGGACCACAGACATCTGACAACCGTCCACCATGAGCCACGAGAGAAAGAAGCTGGTGTGGTCCATCAAGAAGGGACTGTTCCATCTGTCTGTTGATGAACTGTTCCAGCTTGCAACTGACATCACGCCAACACCCGACCAGGACCTAGCTAAGTTGCACCAACATGATGACGAGAGTGGTATTGAGTATTTGTGCTCATACATGGACAGTGTAGCTTTACTGGAATTGGAGGATGAGGGCATGTCGCAGTTACTTCTGCTAAAAGACCAGGTTGACAAAATGATTAACAGCCATAGTCAGAGTGTGGGTCGTGGGGGTAGTGGAGATTCTAATGTGTCTGATATGAAGGTGGTATCTGATGTGAAAGTATCACCGGTGACATCTGAGGTTGCACGCATGAACACCCAGGGTACCAGTATACACACTGCGACAACAGATTTAGCTTCTCAGACCAAAGATCTTGAAACACAGATTAGTAAATTGTTCACTGTGTACAATGAACTCAAGCTAAAACAGAGTAGTGCTCCACCCACCACGCACATGGTAGACAATCCACCCACTGCTCGTGACAGTAGCCAGTTTCGCACCCCACATGACACACTGCAACTGCACTCAAACACCTCACACACCACCTATAGCACAGAAAGCATGATTGCCCTTAAAGACCTTCCCCTCCTACAAAGGAAAGAGTTCAAGATACATGGTGGGCAAATTGGCGATAACACTTCAGAGATCAGTTACAACAACATCACTAGGCAGATTGATGAAGGCCTCAGAGAAAATCACACTGAAGGTGAGATCACCCGCGCTGTGCTACGTGTCATAAAGCCTGGCAACTTCAAAGACATGCTTGCTAGTAAAGAGGACCTGACGGTAGGTGAACTTAAGAGCTTCCTTCAGTCACACCTAGGAGAGAAAAGCAGCACTGAGCTCTTCCAGGAACTCATGACGGCCAAGCAGCACGAGCATGAAACACCGCAGCAGTTCCTGTACAGGATGATGGGGCTGAAACAGAGAGTGATATTCACATCCAAGTGGGCGGGAGCAGACATCAAGTACGAGGCACTAACAGCACAGAATGTGTTCCTCCACACCATCTATCAGGGCTTAAGCGAAAAGCATGACTACGTCCGTCGTGAGTTAAAACTCCTCCTCTCCGACCCTGCAGTCACTGATGAGACACTCTTGAGGCAGGTCACTAAAACAACAAGTGAGGAGAGTGAGAGAAAGCGACGCTTGGGACGCAGCACCCATCCAAGAACCGCTCATGCTCAAAGTACTGAAGCCAGCAGCAGGGACGAGAGTGCAGGGAAGTGTACCGCTGACCACAAGGACGAGCAGATTCATGAGTTGAGTGCTCAAGTACAGGCCCTGACCCAGGTAGTGAGCACCCTTCAGTCCAGTGCCTCAGCAGTGAAGCCAGCAACCTCAGAGCTTCAGCCACAGTGTAACTGTGGCTGCCCCAATAGGCAGAGTAGACCACTGAGGACAGAGAGACCCCGTGGCTGCCCCAGTTGTGTCGCTAATAGCCGTCCTGACTGCAACCACTGCTTCGCTTGTGGGGAAAACGGACACCGTGCTGTGGGATGCCTGAAGAGGACCAAACCGTCGGGAAATGCACCCCGGTCACGGCAAGGGGACTACCTGTGATCGGCTATAACGTTCAGTCCCATCAAGGTGCTGATATGCCAGGTCCAGCACGGGTTAATTACAGCCGTGCCATCCCCCCCCAGCCACTGACTGGTGCAAAGTCATCAGCAGAGCGAGTGGCCAAGCTTATCGGGGAGAAATGCACATTGAAATGCAATCTCAGTGGACATGCCGTGACTGTACTTCTTGACTCAGGCGCTCAGGTCAGCATCATCAGCCATGCATGGAAAGAAAAACACTTACCTCAACAACAACTGCGCCCTCTCAGTGAGCTTATGGGTGATAGGGACCTTGACCTTACAGCTGCTAATGGTGAGCCAATACCATATGATGGATGGGTTGAACTTACCTTTAACTTGCCTGGAAATGAAGATCCAAGGCTCTCCATCCGAGTACCCTTTCTGGTCAGCCGTGTGAGCCTCACAAGACCCATCGTAGGCTTTAATGTGATCCAGGAGCTAATCCAAGGACGGGAGGGCGGAGTTGAAGTGGTCACTATCGTTGCTCAATTGCTGCAGAAGGCCATGCAGATTGAAGGGGATACAGCTGAGGCCATTGTGAACTTTGTGCAGACCCAGGAACACACCCAGGACCAAGCATTGGTGAGAGTTGGCCGGCGGGATTTTGTCATCCACCCTGGCCGAGCTGCTCACATCAGATGCAAGGTGCCTGTTGAGTTCATCTCACCAGTGGTGCTGTTTGAGGTCAGCCAGGAAGACCCAAGACTGGAACAGCTAGACCTGGGTGATGGCCTGGTTGAGGTCCACCACACCAGACGGCCTTTTGTTGAGATCCCTGTATTCAACCATACTCAGCACAGCATCTCACTCAACCACTTTACAATACTAGGCAGTATCCAGTCAATTGACAAGGTGGTAGAGACAGACCAGAGGCACAGCTTCGAGGTAAACAGTGTCAACTCACCTGAGCTTGTTCCTGTTGGGGAGTATGACAAAGACCGAGCAGAGCCTACGTCCCAGCTGTGGCACCCTCCTGTTGATATAAGCCATCTAACAGATGAACAACAAGCAACAGTGAGAAGAATGCTTTATGAGGAGTCCAGCGCCTTTGCACAGGATGACAATGACATTGGGTGTGTCCCAAGTCTCCAGATGAGCTTAACACTGAAAGATGACATCCCAGTGCAGCGATCCTATGCGGCTGTCCCCAAACCCCTCTACAAAGAAGTCAAGGAGTATATCCAGGACCTGCTGGCTAAGCAGTGGATCGTAAAATCAAAATCCCCTTATGCCGCTCCTGTTGTTTGTGTCCGCAAGAAGGATGGAACCTTGAGGCTTTGCATTGATTATCGACTGTTAAACCAAAAGACCGTTCCAGACAGACACCCCCTGCCCCGTATCCAAGATCTTATCGACACGCTGGGTGGGTACAGCTGGTTCTCAATCCTAGATCAAGGAAAAGCCTACCATCAAGGTTTCATTGCAGAGGGGTCACGGCACATGACTGCATTCATCACCCCATGGGGCTTGTATGAGTGGGTACGTATCCCTTTTGGCCTTTCCAATGCCCCAGCAGCATTCCAGAGGAGTATGGAGGAGATGCTCAGCTCCTTGCGGGACGAATGCTGCATCCCCTACTTAGATGATGTCCTCTGCTATGCCAAGACGTTTGGAGCTCATGTGGAGGCACTGAGACATGTTTTGAAGGCCCTCCAGCTCCACGGTGTGAAGCTCAGACCAACAAAGTGCGAGCTTTTCAAGAAGGAAGTTCGCTATGTGGGAAGGCTGGTGTCTGCTGAGGGAGTAAGACTTGACCCCAAGGATCTGGAAGCCATCCAGGCGTTGAGGACCAAGACCCCGACCACCGTGGGAGAAGTCCGTAAGCTGCTAGGGTTCCTCAGCTATTACCGGACATATATCCAAGACTTCTCAAGAATTGCCAAGCCAATGTATGAACTCTTGCAAGTAAAACCCCCTGCCACTGGTACGCCTCCACCCAGAACAAACAAGGGAAAAGGAGCACAGCTGTCATCCAGGACTCCTGTCCAGTGGAGGGAGGAACATCAAAGGGCCTTGGACCAGCTCATCCATGTCCTCTCTAACCCACCAGTACTTGCCTATCCTGACTTTAACCTCCCTTTTGTCTTACACACAGATGCGTCAGAAAAAGGACTTGGTGCTGTGCTGTACCAACGGCAGGGAGGGAAACTCAGAGTAATCGCCTATGGGTCCAGAACACTCACGCCTGCTGAGCGCAATTACCACCTTCACTCAGGCAAGCTTGAATTTCTGGCACTGAAGTGGGCAATATGTGAAAAATTCAGGGACTACCTCTTCTATGCACCCCACTTCACTGTGTACACGGATAACAACCCATTGACATACGTGATGAGCACTGCTAAGCTGAATGCTGTTGGTCACCGTTGGGTGGGTGAGCTCGCTGACTTTAGGTTCGAAGTGAGATACCGACCGGGAAAAGCAAACGTGGATGCAGACACACTGTCAAGGTTGCCTGTGAACATCAACAGCTATGTCGACTCCTGCACAGAAGAGCTGTCAAGAGACACCATTCTGGCAATGTGGGAGGGCAGTAGGGCAGCAAAGCAACAAGACGTTGCTTATGTGGCTGTTCTGAACCTCTCACAACGCCCAGCATCTCAGTCACCAGAATTGCTCCCTGCCATAAGCCATGCCGAACTCATGAAATCTCAGCAAGATGATCCTGTGATCAGTCAAGTCATCAGACTGAAAGAGAACACCAACATACTGACGAGTGACATGAGAAGAGGAGTAAGTGGCCTGGCCAGGAAACTACTGCATGAGTGGGGGAGACTACAGCTGAAGGATGGTCTGCTGTACAGGGAAACCAGTCAGAGAAGTCAACTTGTCCTGCCATCTCAGTACCGATCCTTGGTCCTTAAACACCTCCATGACGACATGGGTCACATGGGTATGGAAAGAGTCCTGGACCTCGCTAGAGACCGGTTTTACTGGCCCTACATGAAACAGGATGTTGAAGCTTATGTGACAAGGAAGTGTCCCTGTATCAAGCAGAAGAAACCGGTCTCCCACATCAGAGCACCAATGGGGAGCATTACCACCAGCTCACCCCTAGAACTTGTGTCCATTGATTACCTGCATCTAGAACCTAGCAAGGGAGGCTTTGAGTATATCCTGGTTGTTGTAGACCACTTTACCAGATTTGCCCAAGCCTATGCCACCAGAAACAAGTCCGGGAAGGCAGCTGCAGAGAAACTTTTCGATGATTTCATTCCACGGTTCGGCTACCCATGGAAACTACATCATGACCAAGGGAGGGAATTTGAGAATGACCTTTTCAAGACCCTGCAACAGTTGAGTGGAGTGGGTCACTCAAGGACCACTCCCTACCACCCCCAAGGAAATCCTGCAGAAAGATTTAACCGCACACTGCTTCAGATGCTCAGGACCCTGGAGGAGAAGGAAAAGGAAAGATGGAGAGAACACCTACCCCAAATCCTCCACGCTTATAACTGTACCCGGCACGAGGCAACTGGATTTTCACCCTTTTACCTGATGTATGGCCGTCACCCACGTCTGCCTGTGGATATGATCTTTGGCTTGCTGTCTGAAGAAGAAGCAACTTCCCCAAGAGGCTATGCAGAGAAATGGGCCTCTCGGATGCAGGAAGCATACAGACTCGCCTCAGAGAACAGTCAACAATCCAGCTCTCGGGGAAAGAGATACTACGACCAACATTTGAAGGGTGTTGTCCTTGAGCAGGGTGACCGCGTCTTGGTGCGGAACATGAGGGAAAGAGGGGGCCCTGGAAAGCTAAAGCCGTACTGGGAAGACACAGTTCATGTTGTGAGGGAGAGGATCGCAGATGGGCCGGTGTATAAAGTGTCTCCAGAAACAGGTGGAGGTCGAGTACGAACTTTACACCGCAACCTGCTTCACTTGGTCAACGACTTACCTGTGGATTTACCCCAGTCATCACAGAGATCACCTGTCAGAGAAGGAGGCTCACCGAGACACCTACCTGCTCTATCAACAGACCAGCCACGACAGAGAGCAAGAAACAGCTCTTCACGCCACACAGAGAGACAGAGTGAGTGGCGCCCGAGTAGTGACTCCTCCGACAATGAGGATGAGCCTCGATACTGGTTGAGGATACCATCAAGAATGGAGTCTGAGAACAACCAAACCCAGCCTCTCCAGGAAGAATTCCAGAGGACCTACAGTCCAGTAATCTCCCCTCAGAGACTCAATGTACCTGAGCAAATCCTGCCTGAAAGGGAAGACCAGTGGACTGACAGTGTACTTCCAAGGAGAGAGAGCATGCCTGTAGTAGAAAGCAGACAAAGTGAACATAGAGCACTCCAAGAGGAATACCTACCCGTCAATCCAATGCCTGCAGTAGATGGACAGGAAGATGCCATGCAGGAGAGGCCAGTAACCCCTGAAGCAGTCAGTGAACAGTCCAACAATGAACAGTCCAGCCCACTACAGATGCGGAGGTCAACACGTGAAAGGAGGCCTGCCCAGATGTTCACGTACAGCTCCTTAGGACAGCCCTCTTCCCAACCCCCAGCCAGTTGCAATACAGTAGGGGCCTATGGGACGCCGTCAATGCCACCATGGGGAGTGCATACATACCCCAGTTACTTCCAGACACCACTTCCATACCTTATTCCCATTCATAGTATACCTTATATGTGTCTGGTGTACTGATTGGCCCGCATACATACACTCACACACATGCACACACACACCTACATACTTACCTGGGACTGGCCTGCAGGGTTGAGCAACAGACAGATACACATACATACACGCACGCGCACACACACATGCTCAAACACACACATACTTACCTTTAGTCACACAGAGATTCTCACTAGTGATTCTTAGGTTTAGTTGCTGATAGTAGCAAGTGTCAGGAGCCACTTTTGAAGTTGGGGAGCGTGTGGCGCACCCAAAACAGGTGACCACATTGGTCATATGTTTATTAGTAAATGAATATGATCTCTATGTACATATATATATATATATATATATATTTACACTGTCGCTTTAAGGAATGGCACAAGCAGTTGCGTTCCGGTTGCTATGGGAACGGACCTCCGCTCGCTCTCAGATCCAATTTGGGAGAAAACATGGAAAGCTGCTGTGTCTAAATCTCCTTTCATTTCACCTGTCTTTCAGGTCAGTAATGGGTAAACTGTCCATCTTTACATGTCTGTTTGATAACTGATTGTAGTGTTGTTTATAATCTAACAATAAGAGTATAAATAGAAAGTTTGCCGTTGATCGAGGCAGTTAGCTGAGGTAGGCTACTGTAAACCGTTAGCCAGTAGAATAACGGTTTAACTGAAATAACGGTTTAACTGGAATAACGGTACTGCAGTCGGTTAACTGCCGTCTCTTGGTTCATTTTCAGGTAACATAGCATGTTGAGCTCCGACACTCTGCTTGTTAGAAGTGGTTTTGTATGAATTGTTATGTATGCATTGCTATTTACTATTGTATATTTGTGTATTGTGTGCTTTGTGTGTTGTGCACCACACTGGAGCTTGAGCGAGACAGTTGATGCACAGGTGTTTTGTGGTTTATTCTGAATAAATAACTCAGATCCAATTTGGGAGAAAACATGGAAAGCTGCTGTGTCTAAATCTCCTTTCATTTCACCTGTCTTTCAGGATATTTAAATTTGTTATTACAGTCCCATATTTGGGACCTGTAACACTAACACATAGCTAACCGTTATGGAGGCACAAGATGGAGCTGCTTTTATACCCCACAGCGGCAGAGCTACTGACACGACAGTTTCTCCAAGTCACGTCACAAAAACTTTTCAACCAATAGCAATACTGATTCTATATTCAATGCAAGACCCCCACTGAACCTCAGGAGGGCGCCACACTGACCGTTTTAGACACAAAAGCAGAATGTCAGCATATATGCAGCAAAATAGTCAAAATAGTCACCGTGATAGGTAGATGGCACTATAAGAAAACTATGTTATCAGTTTATTAGCAAAACAAAAGTTTATTTGGGGTGAGTTACCCTTTAAGTCTGAAAAGACACGAATGCTAATTGGTTTAAAATCTCAGATTCCAGTGTTAGTGTCTTTCTGTAGCGTCCTTCACTCTTGTAGAGGTAACATTGGTCTGGATGTGCGAAAAGTCTTAAAATTAATTTACCCCTCATTATACAAGCATAATCTTTCACTACGTTTTTGTTAAAAATACATTTTACATATATTACAATGTTTTCCATAACAAATCGTACCTTTAGTAAGCCCATTTTTATCTGTTTCCACCTCATTATGACCCGTCTCCGTTAGATTCTGAGCTCCCGCAACAGATGGAATTGCTAGAACTGCAACAAAACAAAGAAAAATGCAATTAAATGGAATATTCAAAAATGCATTCAATTGTTGAAGGGACTAGCCAAGCCATACAAGGATTACTGAAGCAATTTCTTCGTTTGCATTATTTCACAGTAACATATGTGGGTATGCATATAGTTTAGCGGAAACATTTGACCTCTGCAGCTTCTTTTAGCTGCTGCTGTTTTTCAGATGTGTGAAAAAAAAAGACAAATGTTGGTGCAAAATGTGAGCGAAGAGGTGTTAAAAGTCTAAGAAAGACGACAAACCTTTCTCAAGTTCTAACATGACTGTACATGTTTATCTGCTGAAAACGTAAAAGTTTGACTGATGTTTAGATCAAACGAAGCATCCTGTTAGTGCATTTGCTCAAGTTTTACATACATATAGATAATATATTTTAAATCTTAAGCTCGTAGAGATCCAGAAACATCCTATGCATGTATGTGGATTGTTGTGCAGCTTCTAACACATTTGGACTACGGTTGAAGTCAACATCGTCCAGGGTGTGAGGTCAGTGGTGACTTGTGGCGGCGGCCCATTCTGCATCTTTGTCGAAGCAAACAAAAAAAACTGTTGCTGAATGTGTTAATATCTCTCCTGCCGCAGAGAATAGGCGTCCTGAACAGCACTCATGACCCGATGTGGCGCTTGCATTCAGCGATGCACAGTTAGGCCTCGTACACACGCAGCCGGCTATTTATAAAAACGAATATGTCCGTCACATCGTTTTTTAAAACAATACCGTACACGCAGGATCGTTTTTAGAAGAGTTTTAATTCACAAAAAACCCGCTTAAATCCACCACTGACCGATGTTTTAAACATGCCAGACACAAAGTGAGCAGTGTACCGCAAAGCTGACACCTACGTCAGCCAGTCAGACTCCTTCAAAATAAAAGCGATGTTAAAGAGCATTGGGCCTTAAGCACTTTTTCTCCTTTGCAGCTCAACGTAATGGAGCAGCTAGGCTTGTAAAAACGGATAAACTTAAAGCATATGAATCAGCTGTAATGCTTTTACTTTGATGTCTCAATATGGAGGTGAAGACAGGAAATGCTATGCTTTGCCGAGGCAACATCAGTTGGAAATAAATAACCAGAGATGCCGTAGGTTAGTGGATTTGTCCAGTTTAACCCTGATGAGACACAAACTGTTGACAGTCAATCACAACAACCATGCAGGAATCAGGTCCTTTGACAGCATTAATTTTTTTACTCCACTATGGCCGAGTCCATAACGATGACCGCACATGTGACGTCAGCGCCGTGGTGCGCCAGACTCTAAAACTCCGTCTTCTCATGTACACACGCAGGCTCAAAGACGGAGTATTTAGAAATCTCCACTTTGGCCGGAGCTTTCAGAATCGTTCGTTTCTAGGGACGAAAAACTGCGTTTACGTGTGGAAGAAAGGCCAAACCGCATAAAAATATATCCGTTTTCCCAGACTCCCGGCTGCGAGTCGGCTAGGCCTTATGTTAGCATGGCACAGCTAAGCTACAAGCTGACATTTGTATTTAGTTCTTAAAAAGTTGTTTATCTCATTGGGCTTTCTATTTAGATATGATTGTGCCAATATAAGCTAAACAGCTGCTGAGCTGAAGGGACACCGTTTTTGTAGTTTAATACTTGTTCTAGATCTTGTAGTCTCACAGACGCTGGAGACCTGCATCTGTTTATAAGTAAGTTAGTGAGACAAAATGACCTGGAAAAAGTTAAATAAACTCCCTGATGCTGTAGTTGATGCAGCTCCTTGGTCATCGTCAGTCATCTTGTGGTGTTGATTGTTTTCATCATAATTAGCATTAAACAGCAGCTCAGCATTTCATTATTAGGATGGAAATGTTGACAGACTGTTGCTTTATTTACATAAAGGTTTTCCCAGATCATCTTCTTTCCACTGGCCTCTTTTTTGAGGTCAACAAGGAGTCATACCTTTGTGTCTCAGCCTTCTGCTCTCTCACACCATCCCACCCAACTCTGAGACCCTTATCTGACGACTTCCTCATCCCTCCTCTCCTCTGGACGTTAAATTGTAATTACTCTTCCATCATTACGGGTGGTGTCTTATTCTAAATGATCTAAAACACATTTTATCTTGATTGAATCTGACACCCTTGACAGGGAATAAGGTTCTGCTTCTATCATAGCCTGATTTTAACCACTGAATCTACTAAGAATCGATGCATTAAATCTCTATTTAATGATGCAGCTTAATGAACAGGACCCTAAACAATGCATGCATGGACTTTGGAGCAGCTACAAGAAACAATTTCTGTCTTTTCAGATCAAACTTCTGAAGCATTTTCACTTCTCTATAGTGTTTTATCTCTGATTAAAACCTACTTTCAGGCTCTTTGGATGCAACCGTCAAGGCTTGATGCAACCAACTGGGTTTCCTTAGATAGGAAATTTGTATAATCAATCTGTATAATCTGATTCAATTTGACTTTGTAAAGTGCCTCGAGATGACATGTTTCATGAATTGGCGCTATATAAATACAATTTAATTTAATGTAATTGAACCATCTCTGCTCTTTTCTGACTTGAACGATAATCCTATATAACACTGGCAAAGAACTTTGGACATTTTATTTCATCCTAAGTACAATATGTGAAAGTTTTACACCTTATCACTTTTCATATAAAAAATATAATAGTTTATTTTGTAGAAACCTGAGCTTGCTGTGGCATTTGTGTATTTTATATCACTTCCTGCACGGAAGCCATGAATCATGTAAATGTAGAATAATGACTAAATGACGATGAGACAAGCGCTGGCCACCATAGCTAATTTAAGACCGTTGGGTCACTGTTGAGGAAGCTTCCT
Organism: Fundulus heteroclitus; assembly: GCF_011125445.2. Lineage (NCBI taxonomy): Eukaryota > Metazoa > Chordata > Actinopteri > Cyprinodontiformes > Fundulidae > Fundulus > Fundulus heteroclitus. Next base: position 33,300,347 of record NC_046374.1, read on the forward strand.
GTAGAATTTAGCTCACCTGAATTATTTGGGAAGTGAAAGTTTAAGAGATCAGAGTGTGCTTCTTTCTGCTGTTTGTTAACGAACGCGAAGAGCAAAGCCAAAGAAGCCGAGAGGAAAAGGTCTGGTAGAAGCTGAGGTAAACTCACCCAGGAAGCAGAGCTGAAACAACAGCTTCATCGTTATGGTTCAGAATTCCCTTTGTTTTGTTTTTTTTGTTGTTTTTTTTTTGTTCTTGTAAAGAACGGGCTGCAGTCATCAGCGAGGCTGCAGAGTTTCCCTTTTATTCTTGTAATTTTGTTCCTTTTTGTCCTTAAAGCCTCTTCCTCTGCAGCTTCTCTCAGCCCTTGACTTTTTGACTTGAAGCTCTATCTCTCTCGTCACCTCTCGCTCTGTATCTCCCGCCCTCCCCCCCCCCCATCTTCTCATCTCGCCTTTTTACTCAGCGGCGCTCCTTTCAACCACTCTGCCTCCTCTGTGAGGCACGCTAAGCTCTGCGGTTTGAAGATTTCAAACCGGACCGGCCCGCTCCGAGGCCTGAACTCGGCGCGCTCCTTTGTTGTGAGGTGGAACCGAGGAGGAGAGCTGCGCCTTGTCTGCCACCATCAACTTTTGCCCTTATTTTGTCACCTTGTGCCAGAAATAGACCAAATATCTGCAGAACAGAGAGGAAAATCGGCTAAAAACACTGTTTTATGTGCATGAAATTGGGTCGTTTGGACATTCTTTCTCTCCTCCTGTATTCTGTCTCCCCTCCAACTATCGATCACGTTCTTTCTGTCTTAACCTTCTCCTTACCCCCTCTCCTCCCCCCCATATTTCTTGAAAACATGGCTGTCAGTCTTCTGCGTGCCATGCTTGCTGGGTGCCTCTCTATAAATCACTCTCGGCGTCGCTCAGTAGGCAGGAACTGAGTCATCGGCCACAGAGCGAGCTCCTCATCCCCACAGGATGCAACAGTAGCTCTGTTTTCTCGCTGCTTTCGCCTCACCAACACAGGTGTACGCTATTTAAAAATAAACCTGACTCTTTTTTAAAAAAAATGCTTTGCAGCTACAGCTTGCAAAGTAAAGTTAGCTTTGAATGTAGCTTCAGCTCTGACGGCGTCTCGTTTTCTCCTCTCCTGGCATTGCAGCTCACTAACCTCGAATGGCTTCACCTTTGCTGTTTTGAACCTGTCGGCAACACATTGGGCTTTACAGGCTCTTTGAACGCTTGTTAACACAAACCGTAGATCAGCCGATCACAAGGCAGCAACTCGATGCTTTTAGGCTACTAGATGTGAGGAAGACGACCAACAAGAAAGGGGATTTTAGTCGCTCTGGAGGTGGCTCAGTGGTTGGACTTCAGACGGGCTGGTCTGAGTAATACTGAAACTGGGTTTTTAACGATCGATGCCACCTCGCTGGATTGCACAGCAGGGCTTGAGTTACAGGAAAGTGTTGATGCCACCGGAGAAGAGGGGGCAGAGATGGGGGTTTCACCCCAAATAACCAAGGAGGGCAGATTGCCGTCTCTGATTTTATTCCCACAAGTTCACAGACGACTGAAAGAAAAAGTTTCCTGCTCTGAGCTGCCAGAGTCAGACAGTGAGATCAGAAATAAACATGAAAGGGTAGATCCGTCCTACTTGGTGCAGAGGCGTCGGTAGGATCCTGAAACAATCGAGGCTTCAAAAATACCATTATGGTGACACATGGTGACAATAATGCATACTGTGAAATATGTTGCTCCACTTCTCGGACTAAACCTAAGAAGGATTGCGAATTAAACAACACACGACTAGAATCTTTTTACTTTTGTTTTAATGCATAAATATATTCACTTTGAGACGCTGAAGTAAAGGACTAAAAATTTTATTTTTTAGTCCTTTACTTGCTGAAGTAAAGGACTAAAAATTTTATTTTTTAGTCCTTTACTTCAGCGTCTCAAAGTGAATATATCTAGAGTAAAGGATTCACGATAAAAAACATTTCCCAAACCAGACAATGACGCTGAAGTAAAGGACTGAAAATTTCATTTTTTAGTCCTTTACTTCAGCATCTCAAAGTGAATATATCTAGAGTAAAGGATTCATGATAAAAACATTTCCCAAACCAGACAATGACGTATGATAGTAAAAAGAAACTGAATATATTTATAAAGTAGTCTCATCATAGTGTTTAATGGACACTTTGTTGCTTCAGTTTTGAAACAGTCAAAAAGTATTTATTTGTTTTTTATAAGCGTTGGTCAACTTATTAGATTCCCCCCCAGAAATATATGTATGTATAGAATGATTTTATTTAATGTATTTATGTTGAGACCTCTCCAAAAATATAAGCACAGTTGCTCCACTAAATAAATACTTTACGTCTGACTGATGGCCTTTTAGCTCAGTTTCTGCTGCTGCAACACAAGTTTTTAGATTACACACATGTTTGCAAAAGCCATGTTAGTCTGAAAGGTGTTTTTTTCCCCTATTTAAACATCAATTATTATACATTTAAAAACCTTTTCTTCATCGCTGCAACCTATCTCTGTGATACGGAAGCATCAGACAAGCTCTAAGAGGATAATCATCTCAAGCCGCTGCTTTAATCAAAGTAAACATTTATTAATAATCCAACTAAGCTTCATTTACATGTATTTACTGACGAGACACGTGAGAAATTACCTGAAGTAACTAAAGCAGGATCACACATATGATCTAATGCTCCTGATCTGAGTTTAAAGGGGTTTTCTAGCTCTCACAGGATGAGGAGAGACAGGAAGGAGGATAATATCCATGCCGTTGAATCTTGTCTAATCTGACAAAATTAGTCAATGATGCATCAAAACTAAAAACTGGGGCTGATATTCTGCATCTCCTCTCATGTCAATCAGTCGCAGCACCTTCCTCACCCTACAGCAGTTTAGAAACTTATTAGAAAGGACATGAATAGGCAGGAAAAGAGACAGGATGGAGAAGAAAGTGAACTATAACTTTCCTGCAGGGTTGTCAAGTACATACAGTTTCTGGGAAGAACAGCAGGATGTCAACATTTAACTTCTATTAAAATGACTGTAAAAGAAAAGCTGTTTTTCAGCCATCTGCTCTCCATCCGACTAGACTCAAAGGACAACAGCGAATCACGAGTGTGGAGATGCTGAGTGTTTTGGCGGCACAAGGCCTAAAATTCACCCAGTTCAAGAATCAGGGATCTTTATTTTCATGATGTGTTAACATCATGGCATTTTTGATGAGGCAGATAACAACTCAGGATGCACACAGATTACACGTAGCATGCGTACACAAAAAGAAGTGACGTTTTTACACCTTTTTGTTCATGAAATCACGTTGCTGGGTTAATTTCATCACCCAGCAACGCTTCCTGAGAAGCTTAAGGTGTGCAAATAATGCTTAGAATCTAATAAGACTCATATCTGAGTCAAAAAGTCAGACAGCAGTCCCTTAAAAACGATGTAGATTAATGTGCTGTTGCATGAATTAATCACCAGAACGCTCCATCGCTGATAAACTCGTGCCTGCGGTTAATACTGTGCAATCATTTTAGGCAAGGCAAGTTTATTTATAGAGCCCTTTTCAATAACAACACGATTCAAAGTGCTGTACATAAACAAAAAAAACATTACAGACATAGGAAAAGACAAACATTACATTAACAAATTAATAAGCTAAGTAAATCCTTGACTAGACTTCTTTCATACATTAACAAACATACAGAAAGTCTTAATTTTTTCTGTTAATAATAAGAAATAATCTAAGTATATTCTTGGGGATTTCTGATCTAAAGTGATTTTGTCCACCTTTTCTAAAGCTATAACTAGAATAACCTTTTTTTTTTCATTGTTTCAATGGAACGAGCTTCATCACTAAAAAGTCGAAGCTTAATTGTTTCTATTCATAAAGCTGCAGCTTGATGCCTCTGATCTGACCTTTCTGACACTACAGCTAAAACAGAAATTGGTTTTATTCATAATATTCAAGTTACAGAACTGCACAATCTGTGTGGATGGGTGTCCAGCCAGACATTCCCTGATGAGATAAAATGTGCCAATAGGCATTACCTGTAGTGTAACAGACCACAAGCTGGGCTGGTGGTTTATTTGATCACCAGCAGGGGGCGATAACCCTCACAACTTTGGACAAAAGCTGCTTTTTATTAGTTTTTGATTTAATGTTTCTGAGGTGTTTCCATGATGGAAGTGGGTTAAACAGTGTACTGCCTGGGTGGGTGGAATCTGTGGCAATACCTCTGGCTCTGTTCTGGACTCGTGCTGCATAAACCGTGTCCAGATGACATCCCACAATCCCCTATGCTGTCCTCTTCTGTTAGATTACTCCTCTCCTGTGCCGTGCAGCTCCTATACTGCTCTTTCACTCTGAGACACAAGATGCTTTAAATTGTAGCTCTACAAACGTTTATTAGCAGCAGAGCAGAAAGTTTCCGTTTCCTGAGGAAGAATTGCCGTTGCTGGGTCTTCTTCATCAGGAGGGAGGTGTTCACAGTCCAGGAGAGATCAGAGGAGATGTGGATGTCCAGGAACCTGATACTGTCCACAAGCGTGTTCTGTCCTCCTGGACCTCCGCTAGTCAATTACAACCTCCTTTGTCTTGCTGGCAGGTATTCAGGATCAGGTTCCTGGAGCACCAGTGTGAGATTGCTGACCTTAACCTTATAGAGGGACTCATCGTTGTTGGAGATGAGACTACAGTGATGTCTTCTGCAAACGTCACTACTGTGTTTGTGGGGTGGACAGCAGAACAGTTCCTATATTGAAGATCAGTGGAGCAGATGTACGTTCCCCTATCCTCACCACCTAGAGTCTGTTAGTGAGGAAGTCACTGATCCAGGAGCAGAGAGGAGTGAATAGTCCCAGGTTGTGGAGCTTCAGAGCCAGCATGTCTGGGAGCACGGTGTTGAATGCTGAGCTGAAGTCCATGAATATCATCCTAACATTGGTGTTGGGCTGCTGCTGATGGACCAGAGCTGAGTGCCGTGCTAACGAGACAGTGTCCTCTGTGGAGAGGTTCTCCATGTAGGCAAACTGCAGGCTGTCCAGGCCAGCAGGGATGGAGTCCTTGATGTGCGTTAGGAGGATTATCTGGAAGCACTTAATGATGACGAGGGTCAGCGCGATGGGACGATCGTCATTGAGGCAGGTGATGATTGGTTTCTTTGAGAACAGGAACGATGATGGAGGACTTCAGACAGGCAGGGATCATAGAGAGCTGCTGGGAGAGGATGAAGATGTCCAGAAAAAAACTTGTAATGCTAAGAGTGTACATGAAAAGATTTCATCTCGGGCCGTCATTAAGCTACACCACGGTAGTTTTAAGCTTTAAGCTTCAGTATTTAATCTCAACTATTAATTTCTTTTCTTTCCCAACCAAAAAGTCTGACTTTCTTGTAATCTTCAGTTCACTTCGGTGACTCTCTAGTCTTTCTAAACTGGAGCTGCACAGTATAATTATTCACACTCATCGTAGTAATATCAGTTTGTGCCACTTTAACACTACAAAGATGACTCTGATGCAATAGTTGTCAAGGGAATACAGCTAAAGTGTCGTCATACTTTGGACATGAATAATACGTATTGATGGAGTCTAACGGCTCCTAACGTCCACAGTGGCTGAGCTGCTGCAGATCATGAAGAGTTGTGGGGCATTGTGTAATGGTAGAGACAGAAGAGTACCGGCAAAATGTGGGTTGATCAAGACAGATATCTCTGAGGTCATGGTGACTTTCACAATTAAATCTCTCCCTGGTATTGTGCAGCCCTGTTTCAAGGTTTTTATGTCACAATGTTATCAAACAGTCTTCAGAAAAGTGATTTCCTTTTTTACATTTGTTTTTGCAAATTGGTTGTTTCACTGTATAATTTAAAACACATGCTCACCAACAAAATGAGATTCTGAAGTGACTTTAAACACCAGCAAGAAAGAGTGAAAAAGAAATCAAATTACAATATTTGTGTGTTTAGAATGTTTTCTGGATGGGAGTTAAAGGCGGAAAATGCAGAAGGGTTAAATTTGTTCTATTTAGTTAAATCTTTTTGAAAACATTTGGAAAAAAATTATTTCTCACCTAAATTACACAACCTGGTCACTTTTTATTGGATATGCGTAAGCAGACAAAGTTCTGCAACATGAAAAAAGCAAAAAACACAAATTATATTAAAGGATCCAGGAGGGTTAAGACCTTTATCCGTTTAAAATGAAGACTTAGGACTGAAATGTCGACACAAAGTAGCGGGTAAGCAGGTGAAGATCCATCCGTCCCGTTATCTTCTGCTAACTGAGATCAGGACGCGGGGGAAAACAGCTTCAGGAGAGAATCCCAGACATCTCTCTCCCCAGCGACATCCTCCAGTCCATTCTGGGTTCCCAGGCCAGATGGGATAAATATTTCCCTCTAGTCACTGCTGGGTCTTAACTCCCTGTGGGATGTGCCTGGGAAACCCCAAAAAGGAGACGTCCGCAGGGCCTCCTGATCGGTTATCTGAATGTGGAGAAAAAGCGTCTCTACAGATAACAGAGCTCCTCACCCTATCGCTAAGGCTAAGCCACCCTGGGGAGGACGCTGATTTTAGCTGTTTTCTCCAGGATCCAGTTCTTTTGTAGCCTCGTGAGACCATCCTGATCTCGCGAGCATTAAAGGTTTCACTCGCAGATCAGTCTGGCTACTCTCTGTTGAAGAAAATTTGGAGCCGTTCACCAAACGAACGTCCAATCAGCGTTGGCTTTGAGGCGGGTTGAGGTGTGACGCAACGAGAAGTGCGACAGTTCAGTCTAAAGAACATGGCGGCTTCAGCCGATGAAACTAGCGTTAGCGTGGCTATCGAGCAAGTTTTATCGGAATTACAGAGTATTTCTTTGCTGAGCTAACGAGCCTTTACCTGCAGCAGCAAGAGTAGCTTGGCTTGTGGTTGTGTTTTCATCGTCGCTCTGTTACGAGCGACGACAAATCTGATTGGTTCATTTGGCCCGTCTATCACCAACATAGGCCAATCAGCTAACCAGTATTTTCGCCCCTTCCCAAAATTACTTCAACGGAAGGTTTCCAGATGGATATGCGGAGCAAATCTATCTGGCGGAGTCAGGTTAGTTCTTTTGGCCATGATCCGTACCTCAGGACCAAAGGCGAGGGTCTGAAGGTAGACGGAGCTTTGCTTTATCGATTGTTCTTTACTGCATCAGACCGGAGCAGCACCTGGATTACTACAGACACAGATGGGTCTGCCTAAAACCAGAGGACGCACTGAACGTAAAGCTAAACCCAGTGTATACCTAAACATTTCCCATAATTGGATTTTTCCCTGCAGAGTCGCTGTTAACTTCCTGCTGTTGCATGATTGAGGAGAAACAGCATCATCTGGAGTATTTTGAGACAGTTCAAAGAGTCAGAGCTAAATAAAGAGAGAGGAACAAGATTCACTTCTGTTTATTCAGGCTTTCATTCTCAGGCTTTCATGCACAAAGTTACGATTACAGACACCAGGCAGAGGATGTAGAGGTTGGCAACAGCTCCTCTCTGTGGTGAGTGTTTGGCAGCTGTAAGGAGAGAAGAAGAGAAGAAAACCTGTCAAAGTCAGCCAGGAAGTGGAGGACTACTACTACTTCCTGTTTCCTGCGGGCTTCCAGCAGAGCAGCAGGGTTTCACATTCTAGTATCTGGTGTGAAGATTTAGTGAACCCAGACTGTATTTACTGGACTACATGGCAGAAAGCTGCAGTAAAATTACAGCTTTAAGGCAGAAAGAAAGTAAGTACACCCTCTCTCAGTTCCAGGATTTTGTCTGTCAGGAGACAATTGAAGGATCTCCTCTAAAATCATTTAAATCTACCCACGAGTGCAACATGGAGCCAAAATGGGAAATAAGTGTGTGGAAAAACTAAGTGCACCCCATGATTTGATATTTTTTAGTAATATTAAGTCTTGCTTCTTCTTTTAGCCATGCTAAATGATGATTTGCTGCTGTGTTTGGGATCCTTGGGGCTCCTGCGGCTGCAAAGGAGGCCCAGATAAATAAGCAGCCCTCCACCACCAAGCATGGCGTGTTTAGGTAGCTCCAATATTAATGCTTTGCCACAGGCTTAAACAGCTGTACTTTGGTCTTACCTTGTCCCAGAGGTCTTTATAGCCGACCTGTCATGTTCTTACCTGTACAAACAAGCTATACCTGTTCAGGTTTGTTCTTCAGTGCAATGAACTCTCAGATTAAAAATGTTAAACTGGGCTTATGATGTCTTTGGTCATTCCTCTGAGCCTGGCACTGTTCGCCCACCCTGGGGTGAAGGTGTTTCGAGGTTAACTCCTCATGGGGCAGCTGCTCTCTTGATGTTTGGAAGCAGCCTAAAAGGCCCCTTTCCAGATTTCTTTTCTCTCTGAGGTTCTTGCATAGGTCTTTACATCCTGGCATTGTACCAACACAATCCTGTGTGGGTGACGGTTAGGGAGCATCAAACTCCTGTTTTTATAGAGGTTATTGTTAACTCAAAGGGTCCAAATGTTTGAGGAACCAGGTGGAGCCAGAAAAACTCTCCACCAAGGAAGGCAAAGATGTTTACCAGTGGTTTGAAATGTTTCTTAGAGTGGAAAGGTGAGAAATTCAACTGAGTCCTGAGAGTAAACAGTTGTAAAAAGCAAAAATGGAGCTGGATAAAAATGTCTTACAAAATGTCACACAGATCCAGAGCATTAGACTTGGTGGGCATCTCCAAGAACCGAGGACTCCCTGCTCAGGGAAGATCTCTGGTCTTTAATCTGTCCCTGAGGCAAAGACAAAGTGCTCTACATGAACAGGCTGTCTCTCCCTGCTGGCTCTCCTTCAGGTCTGCTGTCGCCTCCTGCTGATGCTTTCTTCGAGGTTACCTTCTTCTGCCGCATTTCTTTCTTTTTTTTAACCCAGAGCTGCTTCCTGAATAGTGGTTCAGTCCACACATCCGTGTCACTGTTGCATTTAGGGTGCAGCAACCAATAAAACCGTAAAAACATGCAGATACATTCATGTGGATAACACTCTAAAACATTATCAGCGCTTAATCAAACGTCTGCGGTGGCAGCACTGTGGCGGCAGCAGGGGTGCATTTAGTTCTTCACACACAGCATTTTGGCTTCATCTTTCTTTGTTAATAGGTTTTAGCTCTCGCATCTGTGACGGTCAACATCTACCATTTCTAAAAGTTACTGTCAACACGTCCCACTGTAGCTTCCACCTTCTGATGAACAGCCAATAAGCTGAAGTATCTATTTATATATACATTTATATAAATATTTCAGTGGCTGCGGTGCGACTTTGACGTATCTGTAAACTCCCACTGAATGCCACATTTAGAACCAACCCAGGACTCGTCTGTGCTCCTGTCGTTGGTCTGTTTGAATGGGCTGAAACAATCATAGCAGGAGGTTTAACAATGTCAAATGTTTTTATATAGCACTTTAAAAACAGGTGTAAAGCTGCACCAAAGCGCTGTACAAGTTTGAGTTTTGAGAAGCGATTTAAAATTATCCAGGCTGTGGGCGGATCTAATTTGGAAAGGTAAATTGTTCCATAGAATAGGGGCAACAACAGAAAAAAAATAGATCTTCTTTCCTATTAGGGTAGGTCTAAGGAACTGTCAGTAGCAGCTGATGATTTGATCGTAGGGTTCTGGACATAGAATTAAATTTTAAAAGGTCCCGAAGATAAGGGGGAGCTAACCCGTTTAAAAGTTTATAAGTTAGTAAGAGAATCTTAAAATCTATTCGATAAAAGACGGGCAGCCAGTGTAAAGAGGCCAGTACATGCCTTATATGGTCATGCTTCCGGGTTCCTGTAAAAAGCCATTCTGCTGCATTCTGGACCATTTCAAGTCGCTGCATCTGTGATTTATCCATGCCTCTATATAATGGATTGCAGTAATCCAGGAGAGATGTAATGAAGGCAATGATAAGTCCTTAAAGTCCTTAAAACAAAAATAGGATTTAACTTTTGCTAAAATCCGCAGGTGATAGAAACTTGATTTAACGGCAGAGCTAACTTGTTTATCTAGCTTTAAACAAACGTGAGCAGGTTGAGTTAACCTGAGGAGAGAAGGGAGCGGGAGTCGTTCACAGGCGTGGTCGTTGTGCTTTGATATTCATTTTCTCCAGAGGCTTCATCATCTTCATATTCATATCCATCAGGGTCGGAATCGTCTTCCAAATCCCCCGCTGATAAAACGAGTGAAAAACCTGCAGAACGTAAAGAGAACCTGTAAATTAAAAACGTACCAAACAGATCCTGCAAACGTCGGCAGCGACTTTCCTTTCTTAAAACATGACAAGTTTCCAGGTGAGAAAACAAATGAGTGCTTTAAGATCTTAAATATAAATTTGTGCAGCAGAAGGGTGGCTCACTGTTTCCACAGCGTGCACTTTCCCCTAATATCTGTGGTTTTTAACACCCTTTCACCTCTATCTTTCTGCCAACTACAAGCAGGTTTATCAGAATGGTTCAGGTATTGAATCAGCAGCGGAAGTTGACTGCGAGATCAAATCATGAAGGTGTTAATTTAAGATCTTCAAACACATGAAATAATAACTCTTGCAAGATGTTTCAAGAAGTAACAGCATGATAGACATGAAACCCATGAAAATTGTTCATATTTATTAGGCCCATTCCTTAATAAATCACAATAAAACAACATAAAAAACATTTTAGAATAAGTACAGTCATGCAGCACAGTTTACCTGATTTAGTTATTATTTTTGAAGGTTTGCACGACTTAAAATACTGATTAGGTTCAGGGATGTTTTCTGTCTGATCTATATATGCCCTTGTCCTTTAAATCCTACTTAAAGGACAGGGACTTTTTTTTACATCAGTAAGTAACTTTAAAATTACATGTGGGGTTCCCCAAGGGTCCATTCTGGGTTCCCTCCTATTCAATATCTACATGCTCCCTCTAGCTCAGATAATAAAAAACAACAACAGCTACCATAAGTATGCAGACGACACACAGCTTTACATCACCATGTCACCAGGTGACTATAAACCAGTTCAGGCACTGAGTAAATGCCTAGAAGAAATCAATACGTGGATGTGCCAAAATTTTCTTCAATTGAATAAAAACAAAACTGAAGTAATAATATTTGGACCATTAGAGGAAAGTTAGCACACAGCTCCGGCTGCTTCAGCTAGGAACCACTGATCAGGCCTGAAATCTGGGAGTAGTGATGGACTCAGACCTGAACCTCCAAAAGCATCTAAAGACAGTTACAAGGTCAGCTTTCTATCACCTGAAGAACATTTCCAGGATTAAAGGACTAATGTCTCAGCAGGATCTGGAAAAACTAATCCATGCGTTTATATTTAGTAGAATTGATTACAGCAACGGTGTTTTCACAGGTCTGCCTAAAAAGTGGATCAGACAGCTGCAGCTGATCCAGAACGCTGCTGCCCGTGTCCTCACTAAGACCAAGAAAGTAGAGCACATAACACCAGTTCTAAAGTCCTTACACTGGCTCCCTATATCTCAGAGAATAGACTTTAAAATACTTCTGTTAGTCTATAAATCCCTGAATGGCTTAGCACCTAAATACATCACAGACTCTTCTGTCTCATATCTGCAGAACCAGAACCATGTAAGGTGCAGTGAGAAACTCTGTACAGGAAAACATACAGTACATGAACAGTGGAGTCATGAATGAGACAAATAATGCACCAGTGCAGAGCACACAGCCCACTTCAAACAGGTGACATATTGATTAGAGTTAAAGCACTTTTCTAAAAACTGTCCCTGAGTCTATTAGCACGTAATCTCAGCGCTCTGCTTCTGCAGCCTGGGTGCAGCAGCTCAAACCCTCTGTGTCCTCGGTGTTTACGGCCCCTCAGAACGCTGTATGCCTTGTCGAGATGGGAAGACTTGGCCATGGATCTTCCTATGGAGTGGCCTAGTCAAAGTCTGCACTGTGGTTTTGTGTCACCCTAAACAGACCATTCACACTTCAAAAGCCACCAATGCAGCTAGATTAAAACGTGCAAACACTCAGTTCCTCAACAATGACGAGAAGCACTTATTTGCAGCTTATTAGGGAACGATTACACCGTATCAAAACTTGGAAGACTTTTCGAGCATTAAGTCATTTATCACCTTTTTAAAAAGCATTTGTTCACCCATTTTCCTCTTAACAAGTGACGGAAATTAAATCTTGCACTTGCTGGTGTCCAGTTCCACTCAGAAGCACCTTGGAAAACCTTAAAGGCTCTGACTGTTTGCTGCTGATTATAATCTGCTCCTCCGTTTCTTTGACTAAGGTGCCAAACACTACCTCTGTTTGTCGTCCTCTGTTTTTATAAACCAGAGTTTGATTAGATCGTGCCACAGATTTAACGCGGATCCTCCTCTCTACAGTCTAATCAGTACCCGGTACCCGTGCACAAACGCTTCTGAAACTGGAACAGTAGTGGTAGCTTGCACCTTCAGCGACTCCTCTGTACCGCAACAATGAAGCACGTGCAGCCAGGATACGGCGAAGCCTTTCAAACAGTTCACCTCAAAGAGACTCACCGAGAGCCAAACCCAGCAGGAAAACCTTCATCGCATCCATCTCCGCCGCCTGGTCGCCTCCAGCCGACAGCTGCTCGGTCCTCGCCGCTGCCTGTCCTCCTGAGGAGTGATCGAGCTTTGGAGAGCGGGGAGATGAAGTCAGCAGCACAGGAACTCACTAACCACAGCGTGACCTCATCAGCAGCTACGTGCTACATACAAGATATTAAAGAATAAAGCAGATGTGCGACGTGTTGGTAACAGAACGCATCACCTTGCATAAGGAGTCACACCTCTAGAGCTCACAACAGACTTTAATGTATTTCAGCAGGAATATGTGATTCATCAACGCAGAGCGGTGGTGTTAGGTTTTTATAACTTTTATAGGCCAAGAGGTTTATTTTTTAATCTCATCTATCCACATGCCTGTGGCCTCTAATGGTGAGTGTTGAAGTGGGTCATTGGTTCGTTTTCCATCGGTTACCAACAGGTGAGTGATATAAACTCAAAGAGAACTCCCAATGCCCTTTTAGCTCAATCAATCAATCAATCAATCAATCAATCAATTACCCAATCAATCAGTTAACCAATCGATCAATTAACCAATCAATCAATCAATCAATCACTGAATCAATTACCCAATCAATCAGTTAACCAATCAATCAATTAACCAATCAATCAATTAACCAATCAATTAATCAATCAATCAATTTGTCACTTTGGTGGCCTTTTGCGGTTTGAGTTTCAGTGAGAATGACGATGGAAGCAGAATCAAGTGGAAGCAGCAACAAGTTTATTCGTTGGCAGCAGCATTCGACCTTACAGCCTGACGACCAACAACCAACAACTTCATAGACACAATCACTTACTTAAAAACCCACAGCTGTTTAAGGACTAAACCATTCCGCACCAGACAATTTACTGCTTTCACTTGTAACGTACAATATGTATCACATAAAATATACATTTACATGTTCCCACCTGTTTTTTAATAAATATTTTATATTTTAGACTTGCACCTAAAATCCCTTAAAACAAATGTACAGAAACTCCCCATGTTCTCCATGATCTCTCCTGGAACCTATAGACGGTGTCTGGACCCCCGGTGAAGTATTTGCCCAAACACCCTGGAGAAGACATAGAAAAACAGGTGAGTCACCTCATCTTAACACTTTATACTCACACTTTTAACAGATTTTACACCACCATTTGAGTTTCTGAACAGTAGACCTTAGCTCTAAATAACAGTTTTCACAGACATCAGCTGTGCAGAGCCTGACACAAAAGGCTACATGCTACATATTAAAATATTCAATAGATATTGAATAAATAGTTAAAACTTCTTGTGTGCAAATGGTTGTTGCTGTGTAAACACATGCTCAGAGTTCTGCGCTAAATAAAGTGCTAGTTAAAGTGCAAAAGTACTCTTAAAGTGCAATACAAATGACTTTTATAAAAACAGTTGCAGTAATGAAGACCCCTTCATTACAAGATCAATTAATCAGCTTTATTTCTAAAACACATTTTAAAAACCACATTGGTGACCAAATTGCTGTACAATAAAACAAGAAAAGGTTAAAAAACATACAAAACACACACGCACACAACATCAAAAGCCAAAAACAAGGTTCACGGCATGAGTATTTTAAAATGCCATACACAACAAGATCAGTGTGTTACAAGCAAGGAAATGAAAGTGTGTTTTTAAAGGAGATTTAAAAATAGGGAAAGAGGGCTTTCTGTTCTAGTGAACAAAAATCCCTGGGAGGATGAAAATCCTTAGCCCACCGCTTTGGATGCGACGGACCACCAGAGAAGAAACGTGAGCCTCTGAAAACATCGAGGCTCAGAGCAGAGCAGCGAGGATCTTAGGTTTCAGGAATTCAGTACAATTCATTTTAATTATATGGCGCCAATTCACACATCATCTAAAGGCACTTTACAAAGTCAGACTCCATCAGTTCCTCCAGGTTGGTCAGAAAGTTTCCTCTCTAAGGAAACCCAGCAGGTTGCATCAAGTCTCTCCAAGCAGCATTCACTCCTCCTGAAAGAGCGTAGAGCCACAGTGGACAGTCGTCTGCATTGTTGATGGCTTTGCAGCAATCCCTCATACTGAGCATGCATGAGGCGACAGTGGAGAGGAAAACTCCCCTTTAACAGGGAGGAAAAAAAAAAAAAGCACAGAAGCACGGATCCAGGAAAACCTTTTATGTTGGAGAGGGTGATGGCAAACTAGTTTCATAGGCGTCTGTGTCTGGGACAGAAACACCGCTAAGCAGATGAGCTCTGAGCCAGGTTTCAGGTCAAGAAGATGAAAGAGAGAACATGCAGTTAGTCGCAGGGAAAGCTCAGCCAGCAGCAACGTCTGAGACAGAAACAGGGTCAGACTCTGAGAGACGGGACCAGCTGCATCATCTGTAATATGAAGTTGTTGGCAGCAGTAGCTCAGATGATCTGATCCCCAGGATGGAGTCACAGCTAACAGAGCGCCAGGAAAGATGTAGCTACTGTGAAGAGGAAATAACAGAGAGAACGAAAAGTTAAAGGTTGAAATAACAACAATTAAGACAAAACTGGTCAACAGTAAATAGATCTTAATGTCCTCCAGAATAAAAAAAGTAACATTTATAGTTGTGTCTTTTTATATAATTAATCAGCGCACAATTTCCTGATATTTGCCCCCCGTATCACTTTCTCAGTAGAAAAGAGGAAATTGTAAGTAAAATTACTTATAAACAAGGTTTTAATTTTATATTCAGGCTGTTTATGCATCAATACAGCTTAAAGTAACCCTCAGGGACTTTTTATGGAGCTTAAACAACTATGTCACCAAAATATTTTCTGGCACTCGGAGCCTGAATGCATGAATTAATTAAGATAACTAGCCGATGTTCAATCCAAGCCGTTCTCTGGTAAATGCATATAGCACATGGTGATGTTGTGACAGTGCAGCACGATGCAAAGCGGGTTAATCGTGTCGATGAGGATAAAGCAGCAAACAAGCAAACTGCCCAGCTGTGGCGCAGATAGCGACAGCAGACATGTCATAGATGCGACTCGCTCGACTGTGACAAAGGAGGAAGAAAGATTCTCTCAGATAAGGGAATTTAGATCTTATTTACTCATCAGATCTTTGTGGGTCCAAATCTCCATCTTCTCCTCTGTGACGTTCTGCTTCTGGCTCATGTGGCGCAAATATGAGCAAAACACTGTATGCAAACATTTTTACAAAGGATATCTTCAAAGCCCCCGCTGTCATGTGCCCGAATAGTAGAAACTCAACAAGATTTTTCTATTTTCACCAGAAAATATTGTGGTTGACTATATCCAGATTGACTATCCTCTGGATTTACATGCTAGCCTCATGATCCACCATCTTGTATTTCCTTTTTTAGTACCACTCACGTCTCGCTGGTACATTAAACATCTGTGTTTGTTGTTTCAAATCCACCTACGCCAAAAAAAAAAACATACTCACACGCACTCACTTGAAGACATTTAAAGCAACAGCATCCTGTAAAAAGAACGGTGGTTAGTTGGTGGTAAAGTTGATAACTAGGATCTTTATCATTGTTCTGACTTTAATGGATTCTGTTGTACTTTTTTTTTAAAAACTATCATGTGGTTTGCTGTTGTTGCTCTGCTCAGGATGAAAAGCCTGAAGTCATGAATGTTAAATTTGCTTTCATATCAGCACAGATGGACCCATACAGACCAAGAGACGCCCGAGCCTGATTCTGGTGTTGCTACACTGCAAAAGGGAACGAAACGTAAGTAAACGCTTCCTGAGATGGGTGTTTTTTGTCCTTGATTTGAGCAGGTAAATAAGATTATCTGCCAATGGAATTAGAGTCATTAAGATAATTAGATCCACTGCATTTGAAATAAGATGATGGAGATGAGCTGCTCCTATTTTAAGTGCAAAAATCTTATTCTATTTGCAAATCATTTAACCGTGCTGCACAAATCAAGGACAAATTCATTTTAAGAATTACTTTCAGTTCTCTTTTTACAGTGTCGCTGTCAGTTCCTGTTGTCAGGGTGCTGTGATCAGAAATGTTTAATCTTATGACTAGCTTTAACAATCTTTAATAAATGTCTTCAGAGACATCATGTTTGCTGAAGACTAGACTCGTTCCTCGTTCCTCATGATGCCGTTTGTTCTCTGATGATCTTTAACCAGCGTCTGAGGCCAGAAACAGAGCAGCCGTAGTTACGCTGAGATTAAATTACACCGTCACCCACATCCTAATCAGGTGACTTCTGAAGGTAATACTTTGCTCTGGATGTTCTTAAAACGGTATCTGGTTTTGATTTGTTCAAACGGCGTCGCTTTTGCCAGGCACCGCTTTCAGCGCAACCGATACAGCCAGACACGTTGGCCGTAAAACCCTGAATTTAAAATAAAGACAAAGGTCTGCAGCTGGTGTGATTGTTTGGTCATTGGATTTAAAGTGAAAGTTAAAAAAAACTAAATATTGAGGAGGACTCAGCGCTCCAATTAGCCAATCGTAGGGAGGTTGTGTAGGCGATCTTGTTGGCCTTTCGCTCCTGGTTTCATGCGTCTGACATGATCGCGCCGTCTGTTAAACACCTCTCACCATATTTCACACCTCGCAGCTCAACCAGACGAGCAATTTCACTTGTTTGCTGCGCACTGAGCAGCAGCCTTCTGCTCGTACTTTAGTTTAAGGTTCTGGCTGAGCAGCACAGGGTTTCACATGAAAACATTAAAACGATAAGGTCAACTTTGTGGAAGAGCAGCATTCTTAGCTATCTGGCACGTGAAGCTCGTGTTTAATGGTGTTGTTTCTGTGGGTGGAAGCCCTGCCTTCAGCCCTCTGCAGTATCATTACAGCAAACTGCAAAGATAAGATTTTGCCCCAACTTATATCTCCTGTTATCACAACTCTAAAGGCTGTGCAAGCTCGCCTTCAACAAGAAGATGTACGCTCAGCTCTTGGTTCACTGAGCGCACAGTCCCAGCATGAACCAGTTCAGCCGTCTGTTTTATTCTATTTTATTCAAGGCACTCATAGAGGCCTATTAATTATCTCAATGCTAAGCCTCTGCTAGCTTATTTTCCTCTGTTGTATCGTGTCCTGTGTGTATTTGATCATTTTAACTGTAGATTATATAGGCAGACGCCCAATGGACCAGCGCTGCCTGCTGGAGCTGATGTTCCAGCTCGGCCGCCATCTTGGATGGGTCATTTTTACCCCATCTTCACACAGTTTGGTTTGTTACAAACAGCAGAGATGTGGTTATGATACAGGACGCTGTCACACTAAAAAAAAAACAAAAAAACAATGTATTTCATAAATGCGTGCTCTTTAACAGACAGACATATGGCATATGAATGTATAAATATGTAAATTCATAGTGAAATATTTTTATTTATGCTATTTCACAAAGAGACGTGTGTTATGGCATATTGTTAAATATGTAAAAAAAAAAAGTGCTTTCATGCTGAAATACTTTGTTTTATGCTCATAAACAAACAGACATGCGGTATTACATATACATCAATGTATTAATTTAAACATTTTATATTTTAATAAACAACTCGGATTGTTTATTTAAATTTATTTCACTCTCACATGTAGGAGCCTGAGCCTTCTCTACACACCAACAATAATTTCTTTACATTTCTAGAATAGTGTTCTTTAAAATTTCCAGGTCATTCCAGTGTCTTACACCCGGCTTCCAGTTGTTGAAAAACAACTGTTTTGCACAACTTCTTGTATCTGCTTGTACTCTGTAAGTCCAGGGTACCTAATTTGGCAACATGGTTCAGCCTTAAAGTGTGAAACGCAGCGCTAAAAAAATATAATTCTGGTCCATCTATGGGGTTTCTGTACCGTTCCCACTGAGTAAAAACTCATCTTCAGAACCAATGTTGACTCAAAATGATCATCTGCATCATGTGATCTACTTTCACTAGTTATCCCTGTTTATTACAAACATAAGCTGCAGAAAATACGGGTAAAGTTGCTTCCTCTGCGTTTACTCCCAGCGGCTGCTGTGCCAGCCTGGGAGGAGAGACCCATCCAAGATGGCGGCGATGCAGGTTGTGCTCCAGTATGTAATGAAGCGTCTACACAGATAATGTCTATGATTTTAACAATATTGTCATTCTTTTATTAAACAAGGAAGTTTTCATTCAGAGCTGTCCAGAGAGCCACATGCCTCTTGCCAAATGGCTGCTGGTACAGACACCAACTCCTGGTGTCTGTATCACCGGAACGTTTAAATAGAATGGATGGATGGACTTTGCCAACTGACTAGATTTACTTAACTCATAGGTTGTTAATTTTTTTTGGTGAATTTATTGTGCCAAAGGGTGCATTTATATTTATTACCTTTACTAGGGGTGCCAATGAGAGTATGGGATGCTGTATGTCATAACAATTACTCCAGTCCAGAAACGTTTTCTTGCAGATTACTTTGTGTCTCTTGCTCACTTTTTGTGCATGACTCCAGAAGCAGATTTGTCACTCTGAAGTTCATGCATGGACACAAAACAAGGCTGCAAATAAAAGCAATCGATGCAAACCTGCCACTGTAAGTGAAACGTCCTGTTTTTTTTTTGTGTTTTTTTAGTAGATCTGAATCAATTCTCTCTCTTAAAGGAGACATATCATGCAAAATCTACTTTTTTAATGTTTAAATGCATTTTGTCGGAGTCTCTCGGAGTGCAGAAAAGTTAAATGCAGTCTGTTCAGGTGCTGCATAGATATCTTTATATTCTTTTTGGGTAATATTTTTCAGCCTGTTCAGTTTTCTCTAATTTGTATAATGTTTTTGTTAAACAACTACAGAGCTGCTAAACAAGGTCTCGGACTTCCAGCTAATCGATTTTGTGAAACCGACATTTTCCAAGTCCAAGCTGAAGGATGCTGAAGATATAAGTGGATAAGTCGAAATGTCCATATATTGGGTGTATTAACCAACACAATTGATTACACCGTCCCAAAGCAGACTACAAAAATGGCCGAACGGGAGGGGGGGCGGTTGGTGAAATGCCTCCTTTAAGGGGCCGTACCTCAAAACAGGAGTATAAAAGGGGAAAATTTAGGTAAATTAATGAGGAATCCAGACCAAAGCAGTGCAGTTCCACTTTATATAGACCACAGCTGAAGGGTTTAAATGTGAAAAGAACTGAAAAAGAAAGATATGTCCCCTTTAAGTAAACCTAATCTTCAGCTGAAGTTACCCAGAGATATTTTCAGTCTATTTATAGTTTCATTTAAGTCACTTCATGTATGAAAGATTCTTTTTTTTTTTTTTTTTTTTTTACATTTTTCTATATATTTTCCAAATTAAATTCTTCATGAATGCTTTTATGTGTTTTATAAACATATGAGCGCAAATGTGTAAGAAAACATGGACAACTATTTTCAAATATTCCATAAATTTATATGTATAAAAAAAAGATTTTTATGACAATCATCTTCAAAATAATCTCCTTCCAAACATTTTATAAATATAATCCATCTACAACACGGGGAGACATTTTCAAGTGCTGTCAGGGCAAAAACAAATACAGTTGACATGTAGAATTTCAAAGAATAATTTACAGTAAAATGGCAAGTTGTCCACTTGAGTTGCATAAATTCACAGGTTGATTTGTGAGGAATGTTTAAAAGCTGATCAGTAGTCGTTAGCAGAGGACTTGAGCTCTAGAGGGTCAGATTTCTGGGTCAGTGGATGAGCGGATCACCGCTCTGAGCAGCAGTCCAGGGCCACGCTGTGCTCCTGGGCGATGGCTGCCAGCTCCTTCAGGAACTCTGCGTACAGAATGACGGCGAACACGCGGCTCTTGGCCTGGGGGGGGATGGGCGGGCAAGGGGGCAAGACACTGAGAGGAGGCAGAGGCAGGGCGTTCCTCACCGAGCCGTTGGGTAGCGACGGATCCAGGATGATGTCGCCGCCCTGAGACTGGAGCGCCTCTGAGAGACACAAGATGGAGGGAAAAGTTTAAATAATATTATTAACACAACGGAATGAAATACTTCATAGTTTATCTTTCAGCTGGAGCAAACAGCTGATTTGCTGGAAGTTTCAGACTTTTTGGCTTTTAGTATGAAAGAGAAGACGTCAGTCATTAGCTTGGAGACGGATTTCCTGCAGTAAATAAGATTTACCACAAAACAACTTCCTCACCGAAAAGATTATGCTGTAAAGTATTGTTTAAGCTTCAAGTCTCCCATTCCTCCTTTTTTATTTTGTTGTAAAGCAGCCAGACTTTTTTTAAGATTTTAAACTGCTGGGAATGAACCGTTTTCTGTTCAGTCATCTTAACAGAACAGCAAATTAGTTTTCCAGATTTATAACCACATTCAGTCAAATTACCAAACTACGTTTAAAAAACAGCATTTAAATACAAGCCTACTTAGTTGATTTGAAAATGTTGAAAGGACTTTTTTAAAGCAAGAAAAGAAGTTCTACATAGCGTTTAAGGGAATTACTAAACAATGTGCCAATATTTGCTGCAGTTTATGAGTATTCAACCTCATTGCTGCTAAAATGTTCATGTCTAAAAAGCTTATATGCGTTTGAAATGTAGAATTCCAATATTAGTTTATTGGTTGAACAGAAAAATATATTTGGCAGCTTTTCAGGCTTCGGTGATTTATAGGTCAGAATTAAAAAGATTTAACAAACTAATTATTATTTTAAAAAACATATTTCTCTGAAAACAGGCAGGTAATAAACTAAAATGAAGCCAGTGTCCAAAGAAACACTTTGAATGACTTTCAAAAAGCCTTTGAATCTATAGCTTAAAACTACATTAAAAGGTGACGTGGCTGCTTCAAAAGAAAATAGTAAAGAAAACAGGAGCTGGTTCAAAATGTTTCATGTGCATCTGGTTGAGTTATCACAGAAAATACTTAATATTATATCCTGGTGTTTTAGGAACTATCAAAACTCAGATTATGGCAAATAGGTGGACATAAAAAACACAGATTTGAAAGTAAAACTATGTTTCCAAGTATTGGGCTAATCATCCATATCATACAATAATGAAACAGATATAAAACCCTGCACCTGTATATCAAGTAATTTAGTTGTACAGCCCTGTCCATATCCACAGTAATGGTGACCAAAGTGCTTAAACAAATCAATATACAAACAACAAACATACAGAACTAAAAGAGGAGTTTGTTGTAGAAGATCTGGACGGGTTTGCATAGAGTCCTGATGGTGCACCTTTAAGAAGAACTAAAGCAGAAACTAGTGTTGCACCGATACTATTATCGGACGGGGCCCCAATCCAGCACTAAAATGGTGGTATCGGTATCGGCGAGTACCAACAAATAGGCACCGATACCATTTTGATGTTTCTATGTCACTTGAACGCAGCCTTCTCTCTCCCGACTAGTATTATACATGTTATATAAGTTCATGAAAGCTGCGCTATTTTGGCATTTGAGAGCCAAAACTCAGGGTTTAAAAGAGATTATTCAGTTATTAATGTAATTTTACTGTCTTACTGTTGCACTACTATTATACATGTTATAATTTCACAAATGTTGCACTATTTTGGCCTTTGAGATCCAAAAGTTTATTCAACTATTGTCATCCATTCCAGGTAGGCAATAAAAAGTTCTACTACCCGAAGTAGTATGCAGTTCTTCATATATAGGTATCGGTTATCGGGGCCAAAAAATGGCATTGGTGCAACACTAGCAGAAACCCTAAACTTTCTCCTCCAACATCAGTTTCTGACCTCTTAACTTGCCTAAAATGATCAAATATCCCCAGAAATAAAACTCCTAAACCTCATAGATGGCCTTCTTAGAGGAGCTGAAGCTCTTGTAGCTGTCAATGCCATTTGAAGGCCTTTGTCTCAAATTCCCGTGTCTGCAGAGGAATCTGGCCCAATACTTTTGGCAAAGCAGTGCAACCTGGGTGTTTTCCACCCTGTTCATCTGTGTATTGACATTTGAGTGTGTTCATTAACCTCTAAATTTGCCATCCTGGTCTTTAGCCAGCAAGAACCTCCAAGCCTGGGTGACCAGAGCGGGATATTCAGGTCTGTCGTCCACGTAGCGCTCGATCTGAGCGTGCACCGACACCAACACCTGCAGAAAGATTTCATTAGTGTCTGAAGCTGCTTGGCTAGCGGCGGACCCTCCGTGTCGCCGGTACCTGGTACAACGTCCGCACGCCGTGCTGCTCGCGGGTTTCCGTGCTGAACAGGAAGGATCTCAGCAGAGGCTGCGGGTACGACGCCAGCTGGGCCAGGATGCCGGTCACCAGCAGGTTGACGGCTATGGAGTTCTCCAGGAGGTTCTCCAGTCGGGACAGCAGGACACTGATGAAGGGGCCTGTGGTGTTTTTGGAGATCACAGGTGGATGTAAGACGTGAGCGGCAAAGAGAAAACATTCAGCTTCCTTTAGAGATTAATGGCGAACCTTCTGATGCCAGATTTTAAAGTCTAACTCTTGGACTGAAAAAAAAAATCCTGAAAATCGTTGAATAACTTCCAGAACAAGGTAAACTTTGAATATTCATGTATCAAAAGTGTTCAAATTAAGTTTAAATGTGAAATATTGCGCATTTTTTACACCGATTATGGTATTCCGCGTTTGAGTGCCGCCTTCGTTTACGATCGGCCATTTCCGACGTGTGACGTCAGTTCAAGAACACCGAGAATGCGCGAAGCGAACTTGCATAGAAACACACATTGTTTACATTGTACAACCGGTACGGCGAACAAGGATATATGGATGTTTTCCAGTGTCTTCTTTCACACATCAAATCTGCTGATCCACGTCTACTTTGAGCAAGCGCTTTTAACTAAGTCCACAATAAAATGCCTTCTAGGTGCGTAGTTGTTGGCTGTAGTGCAGACCGCAGTGAAGTTGGTTTGATATTGGACATTATAGCTGAGCGGAGTCAGCGGGATCTAGCTCACGGTTGATCCGGTTGAAGGACTCCGATTTCGGCCAGCGTCTCTCAGCTGCTCCCTTCTCCCATACGTCAACAAATCTGATTTGATTTTAGTTTCTCGAGAGTGCTCCGCTGACTCCGTGGAGCTTGAATGTCCATGTCAAACCAACTTCACCGCAGTCTAGTGCAGGCCAGAAAGTAGCGCTACATACTTGGCCGGTGGATCAAAAGGTCTGAAAGAAATGGGATAAATTCGTAAAAGAAACGCAAAAGGACTGGATAGCAGGCAGTGACAAAAGTGTGTTATGCAATTCACACTTCACGAGCGAGGATTTTGAGGGTTACTTACAATGGGGCATGGCTCTATGTCTTAGCAACGTTAGCTATAGTCTCCTCAGGTTCACCTTGTTCAAACTCCGTTTCTTCGTATATATATTCGGTATCGGAGTCGCCGATGCTTGAGGTGGAGTTTGTAGATGTATCAGACATTTTTTTTAATAAATTTTTTGTATGTAGAGTAAGAGTTATAAATTAAATTTAATAAATCGGTAGCGAAAGTCGTAGTGTTAGCAGCCGGATGCGCGGTACTAGTTCTGTTTATGACGTCACATTACGGAGCAGCCCGATTGAAAAATGTTCGGCTCTTTCGCTTATACAGCAAGTTTTATCGAAATTACTTCCAAACGGCGCACATAATTCACATATAATATACATTTCTTTACTCTGGTGACTATTTGAATGCATCTGCGTTAAAATACATTCAGTCCAAAAGCTAGATTTCAAGCTTTGATCTGGTGTCTCGTTTAACCCTTTCAGACCAAAGATCTTCTGAATTAAAGACCAGAGAAGATCTTTTCACTTCATTTGCTCCTGTCATGAGACCCTTTAAAGCAGCACTTCGGCAGCTGTACTCCTGCCCAGGTTGATTTCATGTGAAAGGTAGAAGATGGTGTGCCAATGGAGGCTGTCTCCCATTTGGAGGGTAAGCGTGAAGCTCAATGTGTGCATTCAGTACGTTTCTGCTGCTTTTCTAAAACTTTAGATGAATTTTTTTAATAAAGCAAACACAAACCTGTAAACGGAACTCCTCGTCTCTTGCTGCCTTCCTCCTCCTCCTCCTCCTCCTCTTCCTCCTCGTCCATGGATTCCTCTCCTCTCTGCTCGGCTTCCTCCCACGACGAGCCGAAACCAAAGTCGGACATAAGCTGCGCCTCCTCCTCGGCGAGTCTTTGCCTCAGGGCTCGGACACGTCGCCTGAATGTCCCGATGTCGTCTGTGATGTCATCGCCGTCAGGCTCCGCCCCCAGAGAGAGCATGAGCTCGTAGTATTGGGACAGGAAGTCGTTCTTTTGATCATCAGGAGGCCTTGGGCCGTGGGTGTTTGTTGTTAAGAGACGATGTGACTCTGGCTGTAAATGATCGTTTGTCATATTGTTCGTCTCTAAATATGCAGTGAGGCCTGTTTTAGGATGCATCTGCTCCTCGCGTGCTGTGTGGTTGTAACTTTTACAAGCCAGGACGCCATTCTGGTGGCTGTTTTGTTCGCAGCCCTCAGTTTCTTGATCAGAATCATCACATTCGCTGATGATGTGGTTATTTACGTCAAAGCCATTGGAGACAACGTGCGTCTCGCTGATTTCGTCTCCCTTCGCTCCGTTCTCAAATCCCTCGCTTTTCCTCCTCGCTGGTCCGTCACACTCCTCACTCTTACTCCTCTCCTCCTTCCCTCCGTCCTCGCTCCTCCTCCGCGTTGACATGATGCTGTTGACCGTCTCAATCACCGTCTTCCCAGTCAACGATAACATCGCCGACATAGTTGTCGGCGCTGAGGGCGCGCGCTGAGTTTTTGAGAGGTTTTTACGTGGCGGTCTGTTTGCCGCCTTCATCCGTTCAAACATGGCCGTCTTGGTGTCCTTCTGAGCAACGAGATCGTAGACGATGGCATCGTCCTGAAACTCTGATTCCTCCACGTACGCGCCGCGCACCAGCCTGGTCGCAGTTAGCCGCATCTCCTGGATGTGCCGCGGCAGCAGCGGCGTCGGAGGTAAGGGTGAAAGCCTACATCGGTCCGACTCCACACATCCGTTTGGCGGGTTAAAGATGGCTGACGAGGAGGCGAGCTCCTCCTCTGCAAAGATGTCGTCCCACTCCAACTCCATGGCGGAGCTGGCCCTGCCCGCCTGGTTGCTGGTGGAGACGGTCTCCGAGGACGAGGGCGTAGGGGAGAGGGCTGAGGGGGGACGGAGGACAACCACGGAGCAGATGGAGTCACTCTTTAATCGCTGCATGAACGCCTCCTCATCTTCTATGTCGTCTCCCGGTGTG
Source organism: Fundulus heteroclitus (assembly GCF_011125445.2). Classification (NCBI taxonomy): domain Eukaryota; kingdom Metazoa; phylum Chordata; class Actinopteri; order Cyprinodontiformes; family Fundulidae; genus Fundulus; species Fundulus heteroclitus. The sequence goes on from NC_046374.1 coordinate 33,326,064, forward strand.
TCAGATCGGTACTCCTGAGGCGGGGGGTCGAAGCCGTCATACGCTGCCGACCAGAACCTGCAGGCTCTAGAGGTAAAACAGACCAGAGATCAAGACACGTTAATCTTTTCTGGAGAAATCTTTTTACTTCCGAAAGTTTGCTTTGAAAAGATGTGAACAATGCTAATATCCAATTCAAAATTAAATTTTAATATTATAACATCAGACTCTGCATTTCCCTGCTGCTTTTTTTGAGAATTACAACATCATATACCATCACCGGCCACATTATTAGGTACAGTTATCTGTTAAATAAATGGCAACTCAGCCAATCACATCACTCTGACAACTTGCTGCAGATCAAAATGAGCATCAGAATCACACCTAAAGGGGATTATAACGTGAAATTGTAACTAGTTACATTTACTTGAGTAACTTTTTGAACAAAATGTACTTTTAGGAACATTTTTATTGCACTGTACTTTTTACTTTATTTAAGTAATACTATTACTTAAGTATTGAAACTTTTGAATAAAATTTCTGGCTGCTCTACCTGCTGTGAGTAACTTCATGAATAAAGAACAAACTTGTTTTCACCAATAATGCATCAGAAAGAAACCCAGAGTTTATGTTAAAGTGAGACTTCTTGTTTGTACACGTGCTTTGTTATTTTAATGATATTTTCTATATACTGAGCTCGTTGAGCCATTTGGAGGGGAAAATGGACGTACAGTAAACTATATTGTCATTAGAAGTACTTTGCACTGTTCTAACATACTGTATATATTAACTGCTGTAAGTATTGCTTTAAGGTTTAATGTAATAGAAATTTTTCTTTTGTATTTAGTAAATCTTTTGTCTTTAAAATACCCAAATTTGCACATAACCTTATATTCTTTTTGTCTGTGCGATTACATAATTTTTAAATATTAATTCATCAGCTGTTATAATTAGTTACTCAGTACCTGGGTAGCCTTCTTACTGAACACTTTTTACTCTTATTTGAGTAATTTCATGGCTTTTTACTTTTACTTGAGCAAAAATATGTCGAAGTAGTGCTACTCTTACTTGAGTACATTTTTGTTTGGCTACTCTACCCACCTGTTTGTTCTAGACAGAGTGTTTTTAGAGAGCTACTGCAACAGTCAGCTGAATAAATCAAATAAAACCTCATTTGGGATGTTTTGGAATTCAGTTTGATTCAATTCAAAAATACTTTATTAATCCCAAAGGGAAATTAAATAAAGGGGACACTGTCCTGGACACTGAGGGGTGTTTTTGACGCCTTGTTGAATCTACGCCACAAAAGACTTAAAGCAGCTCTGAAACCCAGGACTGGCTAGATGTTCCTAATAAAGTGGCCGGTGAGTGCACAACTTAGTGCCATCCAGTTCACCTTAATAAACATGTTAATATCATTTCTGTCACTGGTGTACAGAGGACAAAGCTCTAAATGGGTCAAGTTGTCTCTTACATGCTACACATTGTTTAATCTATACAATGAAATGTAATGATTGTTATTCCTATAATAATCTTCACAAGAGTTTTTTGTTAAAATATGAGGACAGAAGACATTTTTATCAGCTTAACAACCTTTTTGTTGAATTTGCAGAGGAATAATGAACTTGAATCAAGTTTATAATATTCATTTTGGTTTGCTTTACTATATTTGTATCACAACATGGGTCTAATTTGACTCGACAAAATATTTCAGCTCTCTATTTATAAATATGTGTCATTCATTAAGTGTTGTTGTTTATTGTTAATCACCTTTTTTAAAGAGGAAATTGCATTAAGAAGAACAGAACATTATTTATTTATGGCATTATTTGTCTTACCTAATAATACTCAAAGGTTTTTAAAAAAGTACTTACATTGTGTGCTAACAGAATAAAAAATATACGTATGAAAAGTATGTATAAGTATGAAAAATCACAACTCTTTACCTTTTCCTACTGTTGTAATACATAGTAGCAACATCTGTCCAGCAGATGGCGCTTAAGAACCATTTTCAATCTCGTTTCTTTGGCTTTGCGTGGCATAAAAGACATCTCTTTAACCTTGACTGGTTGATTTAAGTGTTAAAACGTGAAGATACTTGACATTTTTATCATTTTCCTACAGGTTGTGTGTGTTTCATTCGCTTCAAAATCAGATTAAATGTACTTTTCTGCCTTATGAGTCTTCGCTTTTTACATTTCCCCCGAGTCTGTGTAGTGACTCTGACTGCTCAGCAGGTGGCGCTAAATGCCTATTTACACATAATTCTGCAGCTAATTGTTCTGATAAGGCGTAGAGTGGAGGAGCTACAGGAAGAAATGGTCATTTGTGGTGTTTTGGTTGTTTGTTTTAGATGGGGAAAAAAAATACTACACACTAGTTTTGCATTTTAAGTCATAACCAGAAGCCGGCAGGACACGAGAGCAGCCGACCTGCAGGAGATGGAGATCGCCTGGCGGGCGTCCCACAGGTAATGGATGTAGTTCACGTCCATCAGGAAGTCCAAACCTCGGCAGTAGGCAACGCTGTCTGAAACCGCCAGCTCTGACACAAACACAAAAACTCAGAGTGAGTACATTTGTTTCCTGGAAGAACTCTTTGTGGTTCGAGCCGTAACGCCGCACTGACCCGCTCCTTTAGGCCAGTGGATGTGCTCGGAGAGGGAAGGCGCGCTGCTGAGGGCCGCCGGGCACCAGGAGGGCATGAGGAGCAGGAAGGAGGCGGCGCTGGAGGAGGAACAGTCTCTCTGCTTCAGGGAGCAGCGCTGCCTCCTGCTCAGGTGGTTACAGGGAATCAGGTACCTGAGGAGAGAACGTCCATCCTGCTCAGTGCTGCACACTACTGCCCCCCTGAGGCCAGGTGAGGAGAAATCTCCCCTAAAACATCTAACTTTAAAGCTCTTAGGAGAAACCAGAGCGACATGGCATTGACCGGCTTACAGGTGGACGCTTCAGACTGACCTGAACACCAGCTGCAGCATCACGTCTTCGCAGAAGAGACCAATGAGCGTTCTGAACAGAGCCAGAGACACGGTACCTAGCTGAAGGCGGACAGGGGAGAGGTCAGAAGGTCTGGGGCATGAGAAACAGGCGAGGGGGGCGGGGGGGGGGCGTATCACCGGTGGTACCTGGAAAGGCGTGTTGACCCTGCTGACCAGCGTGTCCAGGACGTAGACGCCGTCGTGTTGGTGCAGCAGCATGAAGGACAGGAAGGTCTGCAGGAGGGCGGGCTCAGAGATGGAGCGCAGGAACAGGTCCAGGTACGCCGTGGTGGTCATCACCTCCTCCACCGTCAGCTGCCAACACAGATGATCAGAGGTGAGTAATGACATTCAATCAGGACCTTCGTCTACGCCTGTTTTACATCTGAATTACTAAAGGGGACACTGGAGAAGAGCGATCGTCTCCAGAAAAAAACAGCTTTAAACAAACCTTTAGAAATCAGACCCAGGAATGTTTTACGTATTTTCTAACGTCCTCTTGCATTTGCTACATCATACTTAATGCCCACTAGACGCAAAACATGTCAGTGCGGCGTTAACGCAGAACTTTCGATAGCCAGACCAAAAAAAAAGAAAAAAAATCTATTGCATCATATACAGAGAGCAATAAAAGGGTTTTACTCTACTCACAAGCAGGTGACAGGGAAAAAGAAGCATGTTTACCCGGAAAAAGTTGCCTTCTTATTGATGCACCGATCGCTTACTGTGAGGAAAATAAGTATTTCAACACCCGGCGACTTTGCAAGTTCTCCCACTTAGAAATCATGGAGAGGTCGGAAATTGTCCACTGTGAGAGACATAACCTAAAAAAATCAAAAATCCAGGAGTCATAATGTATGATTACTGCTGCAAATAAGTATTTGAACGCGCCTAAGGTGAAAATGTCAGACCCCTCCATGATGTCTAAGTGGGAGAACCTGCAAAGTCGCATTGTGTTCAAATACTTATTTTCTTCACTGTATCTGCACACTGCAAAAACGGATCTAAAAATAAGTAGAATGTTCTTAAAATGTGTGTTTTTGTCCTTGATTTGAGCCGGTAAATAAGATTATCTGCCAATGGGATGAGTATTCTGACCCCTAAAATAAGATAATTAGACATACTGCACTTGAAATTAGATGATGGAGATGAGTTGTTCCTATTTTAAGTGCAAAAATCTTATTCCATTGGCAGATCATCTTATTTACCTGCTCAGATCAAGGACAGATACACTTATTTTCAGAGAATATTACTTATTTTAGTTATGTTTTTGCAGTGCATCAAAGGTCCAGCAGTAACGTCTGGGAGCCAACGTCTCTAATTAATTAAAAATAATAATAATGTTTCCGTTCTTCGGACGTGCAGTAAACGGGCCGAGCAAAGACCTCCCCAACACTTGACCCAGGCTGGCTTCACCAAAGCAGTTCATAGAAAGGTAAACTCATTCATGCAGCAGAGGTGATTAAATGAGTGAATATTTACTGTCACTCTACCAAAACAGTGACAAGAGTTAGTAATATATGACGTATTTAGAGGCCTGTTACCTTGTGGAGGGCAGGAGCCAGAACAGGAACGAGGAAGCCCTGGTAGATGTAGTCCAACAGCTGGGCGCGGATGGAGGGATGAGCCACCTGAAAACCACGGGCAAAGAAAGTGTGACCCGGTCTGATTTCATAACGAGGACGAGGAAACCTCTGGGGACGGAGTGAATGAAGGTTATGGTTGATGTCTGGTTCATGCAGGGGACAGAGGAGTGCGTATATTCTGTGTTTCAGCGCTGTTTTGTACCTTGGTAACGGCGCTGCAGAAGTCCAACGAGTGCAGGAAGTGGACCAGAGCTGGAACCTGTTTACACAAGATAAGAATCACGGAGTCAGGCTTTCACACACATCTTCTTAGCGCTGAATCACCTCAGAATGCTACATTTTAAACGGTATTTATCTGGGATTTCTGTCATAATCCCACTACCTTGGTCTTTGCTTTTGTTTTCATAGCTCATACACTGCAAAAACGGATTTAAAAACAAGTAAAATGTTCTTAAAGTTAGTCTATTTGTCATTGATTTGAGCCAGTGAATAAGATTATCTGCCAATGGGATGAGTATTTCTACCCCTAAAATAAGATAATTAGACACCCTGCACTTACAATAAGATGATAGAGATGAGTTGTTCCTATTTTAAGTGGAAAAATCTTATTCCATTGGCAAATAGTCTTATTTACCTGCTCAAATCGAGGACAAATAGACTAATTTCAAGAAAATTTTACTTATTTTTAGTTCTGTTTTTGCAGTGTAGCTCCATTACTATGACGTCTAGTAGTGTCCTGATACTGGTGCTGGTATCGGTATCAGGCCCGATACCAGCGTCCAGTACTCATACTCCTATTTGTAAAAGCAACCCGATACTCTGAACCCATACACTGCAAAAACTGATCTAAAAATAAGTAAAATGTTCTTAAAGTCAGTGTATTTGTACTTGATTTGAGTAGGTAAATAAGATTATTTACCAATGGAATGAGTATTTTGACCCCTAATATAAGATAATTAGACATCCTGCACTTGAAATAAGATGATGGAGATGAATTGTTCCTATTTTAAGTGCAAAAATCTCATTCCATTGGCAAATTACCTTATTTATCTGCTCAAATCAAGGACAAATGCATTAATTTTAAGAACATTTTACTTATTTTAAGTTACGTTTTTGCAGTGTACCAATCTTGTGCTTTGTGCTGTGCAGAGGGGCAAAAAAAAAAGACGCCTTTTAACACAAAAATGAGACATAGCATTTCAAGACTACACCTGACACAGAATTCAAAGAGTTTGTTGCAACACAACCAAGATTGCAACAACTATTCCAGAAACATACCTGAAGCTCTTACCGAATGTGTGATCTATAAATCTCAGTTTATTAAATATTCAGTATTGGTACTTGGAATTGACAAGTATCTAAACTGAAGTACTCGGTCTGGAAAAAAACTGGTATGGGGGACACTCCTACTTAAGTTATTTGAGCAACGCCAGCATTAGCAGCTTGTTTCTAACCCTGGAGCATAAAAGCTGGTAAACGTTGATGGCGACGGCAGGCCGCTGACGGTGAGCGTCCTCACCTGCTGCCAGTCTGCAGCCTCCAGACAGTGCCAGTCCTCGCTGTAGACCTGCAGCCTGGCCGGAAGAGACGAGTAGAGCCCAGACAGACCCGTGGCCAGGACCTGGGGACACACGGAACCAGAAACGGGTCAGGGACTTTATGGGAACAGAGTTACAGAGAGCCTGGAAGCGTGTGGTGAGGTTCAGCAGCATTAGGTCAGATCACAGACGTCTCAAACTGCCACACCCTCATCTTGCTCCAGAGGCAGGTTCCCATGCAGGCGTCGTTCAGCTGGATCCAGTCCTGGCTGTCAGGTACTGCTTTTATCTCCTTAATGGACTCCAGACAGTGGCCCTGGTGTCAGAGGCCATTCATTTTAATGGCTATTTTGGCATCAATTATTTTTAGGAGATCCTCCCAGGGGTGAACTTCCCCTTCAACATGGATTTCTCTATCCCAGCAAGCTGGTTCTTCCCAAGTTCCTCAGCATAAAAAACCTTCTTCCAGCTGACCTTCTCCTGAGGACGCAGTATAATAGCTCTGAACCTCTGCAGGAAGATTATACTGTTATACTGTAGAAAACTGGACTCTATATCACATGTGTCCTGAATTGTTTACATCTCAATTGCTGTACTGTGAAATCACTGCTGTACTTTATCCTGGAACTGTCCTGCAAAGCTACTTTATTATCCCGCAAAGTTACTTTATATCCTGCAAAGTTACTTTATTATCCTACAAAGTTACTTTATTATACTGCAAAGTTACTTTATTATCCTGCAAAGTTACTTTATTATCCAGCAAAGCTACTTTATCATCCTGCAAAGCTACTTTATATATCCTGCAAAGTTACTTTATTATCCTGCAAAATTACCTTATTATCCTGCAAAGTTACCTTATTATCCTGCAAAGCTACTGTATTATCCTGCAAAGCTACTGTATTATCCTGCAAAGCTACTTTATATCCTGCAAAGCTACTTTATATCCTGCAAAGCTACTTTATATCCTGCAAAGCTACTTTATATCCTGCAAAGTTACTTTATATCCTGCAAAGTTACTTTATATCCTGCAAAGCTACTTTATTATCCTGCAAAGCTACTTTATTATCCTGCAAAATTACTTTATTATCCTGCAAAGTTACTTTATTATCCTGCAAAGTTACTTTATTATCCTGCAAAGTTACTTTATATCCTGCAAAGTTACTTTATTATCCTGCAAAGTTACTTTATTATCCTGCAAAGTTACTTTATTATCCTGCAAAGTTACTTTATTATCCTGCAAAGTTACCTTATTATCCTGCAAAGTTACTGTATATCCTGCAAAGCTACTTTATATCCTGCAAAGTTACTTTATATCCTGCAAAGTTACTTTATTATCCTGCAAAGTTACTGTATTATCCTGCAAAGCTACTTTATTATCCTGCAAAGCTACTTTATTATCCTGCAAAGTTACTTTATTATCCTGCAAAATTACTTTATTATCCTGCAAAGTTACTTTATTATCCTGCAAAGTTACTTTATTATCCTGCAAAGTTACTTTATTATCCTGCAAAGTTACTTTATTATCCTGCAAAGTTACTTTATTATCCTGCAAAGTTACTTTATATCCTGCAAAGTTACTTTATATCCTGCAAAGTTACTTTATTATCCTGCAAAGTTACTTTATCATCTGCAAAGTTACTTTATTATCCTGCAAAATTACTTTATTATCCTGCAAAGTTACTTTATTATCCTGCAAAGTTACTTTATTATCCTGCAAAGTTACTTTATTATCCTGCAAAGTTACTTTATATCCTGCAAAGTTACTTTATATCCTGCAAAGTTACTTTATTATCCTGCAAAGTTACTTTATCATCTGCAAAGTTACTTTATTATCCTGCAAAATTACTTTATTATCCTGCAAAGTTACTTTATTATCCTGCAAAGTTACTTTATTATCCTGCAAAGTTACTTTATATCCTGCAAAGTTACTTTATATCCTGCAAAGTTACTTTATTATCCTGCAAAGTTACTTTATCATCTGCAAAGTTACTTTATTATCCTGCAAAGTTACTTTATTATCCTGCAAAGTTACCTTATTATCCTGCAAAGTTACTGTATTATCCTGCAAAGCTACTTTATATCCTGCAAAGTTACTTTATATCCTGCAAAGTTACTTTATATCCTGCAAAGTTACTTTATTATCCTGCAAAGTTACTGTATTATCCTGCAAAGCTACTTTATTATCCTGCAAAGCTACTTTATTATCCTGCAAAGTTACTTTATTATCCAGCAAAGTTACTTTATTATCCTGCAAAGTTACTTTATTATCCTGCAAAGTTACTTTATCATCTGCAAAGTTACTTTATCATCTGCAAAGTTACTTTATTATACTGCAAAATTACTTTATTATCCTGCAAAGCTACTTTATTATCCTGCAAAGTTACTTTATTATCCAGCAAAGTTACTTTATTATCCTGCAAAGTTACTTTATTATCCTGCAAAGTTACTTTATCATCTGCAAAGTTACTTTATCATCTGCAAAGTTACTTTATTATACTGCAAAGTTACTTTATTATCCTGCAAAGTTACTTTATATCCTGCAAATTTACTTTATTCTGAAATCAACTGCAATTCACTGAAACTCTCAAGCTGTATGCAAACGAAAATTTTGTTCTGTACGCACTCTGTGCATACAAAATGACAATAAAGTTTGTCTAATTATAAGCATATATTTGCGCTCAAGTTGTTCTCTATTAATAAAACTCCATGTGGATCAGCAACACATGGATAACCAGAGTGATCAGCTTCACTACCAGCACCAACATCAAATCAGAAAGCTGGTATATCTCTTCTTTTTTTTTAAATAATATTCATTCTTCAATGGGAAAGATGCACTGAAGCTGTTTTCTCTTTATTGGTGTTTTCTGTTTGTCGGTGTTTGTTTGTTGTTGACCTCTTTTCATCCTCAGGTAGGCACAGACCCTGATAACACAGGCAGGCTTTTATTCAGATCACATTCCTGAGCAGATTAGCAGAGATTTAGGGCAGATGGGAGGAAATTTGAGTAATTTTCAAAGCTATTTATAATGACAATTGCTTATTATTTTTGACTTTTAGCTAAAGTGAATAATGGAGGCTCAAATTGTCCTTTAACCTTCAATATGAGTCTCACTCACACACACTCTCTCTCTCTCTCTCTCACACACACACACTCAGACAATGGGTTCTTCAAGTATGTCAGAAGATACAACCCTCCACATATTGGTAACAAAAAACCCTTTTCCAGGAACACAAGTCCTGCTTCTTACTATTTCTAACGACAAATTTTTTCCCCTTGCCAGGTTTACCAAGCAGATCAGCGCTCTGCAGGATTTCAGCTAAATGCTCACGTCTCCAGGACTCTTCCTGCTGAAGGTTGCACTGGAAAAAGAGCTTTGACTCCATCTAATCTAGTGGATTTCTACCTCAGACAAAGAAAAAGGTAATGATGAGACCTAATACTTACAGAGACATCATAAAGCTTGTCGTTACCCCAGTTTAACTGAATGTTTGTGTCTGAGTGAGGCTGTTTCAACAACAATGATAAGTTTCCAACTCTGCTCAAAAACTGAAAGGATGACTCTTTAAACAGTTTAATATAAAGTCAGATAAACTCCTGGAGTATTAATCTGGTCGGTTCAGCAGTGGACTGAGGTTTTACGCAGTGTCAGCTGCAACATAATGAGACGACCCCAAAACAGGAACGATTCTGCCGGTGGAGGCCACAGAAAGGTTTTCTCTCCTCGTTTTATTTGACATCTCTTCAGTAGTTTTGCATCTGATCAGGGTCAGAGTCGCTGCTGGCAGCATGAGGCAATACTCGACCAATACCAGAGGTTGCACAGGCAGTCCAACTCTAGAAGAGCTGCACGGGACCGATGGATGTCCCTAACACATCAGCAGGTCCGGTATCTGCTCCTTTGTTCTAGCAGAACCAGGATCAGTCCTACCAGAGTCCTACAAACGGACCTCCAGCGGGCCCCTGACCTGAATGTCTCTGACCAAACCATCAGAAACAGGGGAGACTGAAGGCCAAACATCCTAGAACCTGGTTAATAAAAATAAATTAAAAAAATCACCATATTCTAATTTTTTGTGCGTGTATGGAAAGCTGTTATGCTTCACTTTTCAACCACCTTTAACCCTCGTTTAGCTTGAAATCATCCTAGTTTTTATGTAACATCAGTGAAGAATTTAGTTTCAATCCAAAGTAAACTGAAGAAGGAAAAGAGCCTGGCAAATAGGGCTGGGCGATATGGATTAAAAAATAAATCTCTGATTTTATCATACCAAATCCGATTAATCGATTTTTTTTCCTCCTTTTTGTTTCATAAAAAGAAATTAAAGAAATTATTTTAAAACCTTGCTTTTATGTCAAGCATTTCGTCAGGGAGTTGACCTGAATTCAAAGTGCAACTAAAAACAAGCTGTGAAACATGCTTGTAAAACAAGATGGCAGCCATGCCATTATAAACAATGAAAATATAACAAAACATTTGCTGCTAGTGGTATTACACATTGAGCTAAGAACAGGCTTCACTGCACTTGTGAACTTCAAACTAAGAAAAAAAAAAAGTAAATAAGTAAATGAAGTACCTCGTATTATGGTTAAAAAAAAGTTTCCACTTAACAATATTTTGACAATACAATTGCCTAAACATATATTCAGCATCACATGCTGTTCTCTTCATGGAAACCCAATGAGTGTATTGGCAAAATAAAATCCAGATTTTCCAAAAATTAAATCTTAAAGAATTGTAAATTCGAATTAATCGATTAAATCGATTTATCGTCCAGCCCTACTGGCAAAATCTTATTAAATTCCAGCTTCATTGTGTTTTTGATAAGTAATAATAATTGAACTTTATTTATTTATCTCACAATAGAGAAATTCACTCACTAACCACTAGGTCACCACTCCCCCTTGAAGCAAAGTAGTGCAGCTTTGCTTCAGTTTCAGTTCATGTTGATGTCATTAGTTGACTTCTTCTACTTCTCTCAGCCAAGCACAACCAGTCCTACAGAAGTAGTAGTCACTGATTATTCCCTCTAAACAGAACGGCTAAATAGGTCTCTGGCTAAATTTTGATTCTCAGTCTGTTAATGTCTTTTTTAAATTAAAAAAAAAGGTTAAAAAATAAAACAACTGGACTTCTATTCTGAAGCTGAAGACGTTTCGCTTCACATCCAGGAAGCTTTCTCAATTCAAAATGTCAAAGGAATGTCCAGACTCCTGTTTGTATTCAATCCAACTCAATCATATCTATATAGCGCCAATTCACAACACATGCCTTCTCAAAGCACTTTACAAAGTTAATTTAATCAAATTCTTCGGAAAGATTTGTATTATTTCTGATTTTCCAACAAGCTAAATCATGTTCTCCAAATTAAGATCTCATGCCTTACTAACAATGAGCAAAAAGAGCAAAGGAAAACATTTTGATAAAAGGTACATAGAGGTTGGAGGAGTGAGAAAAAGGAGACTCGTCATCCATCCTCCTCGGTGGTCAACAGCTGGAGTCTCGTTAACGATCGGGCAGCCGTCCAATCATGTGCCGCCTTGTTAATCCCACGCTGTGTGGACGGCCCAATCCCCGGCTGATTTACTAATCTGCTCCCTTCACAAAGATTGAGGTCAGAGTTTGGTCACGTGACCTGAAAGCCGGAGAAGTCCAACACAAACACGGTCACAGGTGGCACGTGCTGAGCCGAGCCGCCGCCGACACCTCTAAGGTTCTCCTTACGTGAGGTACCAACGCAGAAACTGCTGACAACAGAGCCAACATGGCTGACACGGTTATCTTCTGCTCAGGTCCCCGAGATGAGACCTTTTTGCTAATGTTTGTCCATTTGTCTCATACTTCTCTTGTTTCATGGTCACCACACTGCAAAAATGGAACTAAGAATAAGTCAGATTTTCTTAAAATGAGTGTATTTGTTCTGAATTTGAGCAGGTAAATAAGATTATCTGTCAACGGAAGGAGTATTTTGACCCCTAAAATAAAATGATTAGATATATTCACTTGAAATAAGATGATGGAGAGGAGTTGTTCCTACTTTAAGTGCAAAACTCCTTTTCCGCACTGCAAAAACAGAACTAAAAATAAGTAAACTTTTCTTGAAATTAGTGTTTTTGTTCTTGATTTGAGCAGGTAAATAAGATTATCTGCCAATGGAGTAAGTATTTTTACCCCTAAAATAAGATAATTAGACATCCTGCACTTAAAATAAGTTGCTGGAGATGAGTTGTTCCTATTTTAATTGCAAAAATCTTATTCCATTGGCAGATTATTTTATTTACCTGCTCAAATAAGGTACAAATACACTAATTTCAAGAAAAAAAGACTTATTTTTAGTTGCGTTTTTGCAGTGCATCGGCAGATTATCTTATTTACCTGCTCAAATAAAGGTCAAATACGGCCATTTCAAAAATGTTTTACTTACTTTTAGTTCAGTTTTGGCAGTGCAGGTTGAGTTAATTCATCTTTAAGTTTTCTATCGTTATTCAGGCCTTCTGCATTACTTTGCTCACGTCAGTCTTTTCCTCCACTTCGCTGCCATTCCTTCCTGCCTTTCCCTCATTAGCCCCCTCGGTGTTTCTCTTCCTCCCCCTCCGCACACATGCAGTCCCAGGAGGAGGCATTATCAGCTCATTAGTTTGTTACATAACTCGCGATAATGAGATTACAATCCAGAGGGGAGATGAATGCAACACTCTCCATTCATTTGAACAGCCGTCTGATTCATGAAAGTCTGTTAAATAATCACTGATCACATTCAACTAGTGGGAGTGTGTGTGTTTTTTTTTTTTTTTTTTGTCCTGAAAGTTAACGAGGAGAAACTAAATATTTTCTATTTTCTCCACATCTCAGCCTTTTTCAGATCTATTAAATCCTCCCTTTATCCTTCTCTGCTCACAGCGAGGTTTATTAAATGATTTAGCTTTGCTAACAGGGGTGTGAGAAGGATGAACGGGTAGAAACATGAGAGAGATTGTTGAGGCACGCGGAGATGGCCGTGAAACGACCGGCCGTCTCCTCGGCCGCCTTGACGAGAACCATCAAGGACTCGGCCTGTCAGTGCCGGGGGATTTTTATGTAATTATCATAATATCTGCGTTCTGAGCACTTACGGGACAGAAGTAGGTGTTCTCGGCGATGTGCTGAGCAACCCGGGGCTCCGAGGCCGACAGAGACATGATGAGCAGCAGAGCATCCCGGGCCTGTTGGCCTACCAGACCCTGCCTGGAAGATAAAAAAACACACAGGCTGTCAGGACTTCCTCCCTAAATGTCTAACACCTGAAGGTTAGAAAATCAGCAGAAGGCTGCTCTTGTAGCCTGAAGACAGCGATTGTTTTAAAGGAGAACGTTCCTGATATTCAGAGCTCTTACCTGTCCTGACTGAGGAGAACTTTCACCCTCTAAACTCAACACTGAAGGAAGCCAGGAATCTCTCCTGCTACACAGATATTACCTGAACAACCGTACCAGCTATAGCTTTAACCATGGGCGGCTGGTGTAAGGGGGCTAGTAGGGCTGAGCCCTCCCTGGTGTTTACAATAAAAATAGTAAAATACCTAATAGACACAAATTAAAAGTGTAGGCTATCACATTTTGTCAAATTTACAACAAAACCAGTGCCAAACAGCCTTGGGGAAATCCCAGGGTCTTTCCATACACTGCAAAAACGGAACCAAAAATAAGTAACATTTTCTTAAAATGAATGCATTTGTCCTTGATTTGAGCAGGTAAATAAGATTATCTACAGATGGAATAAGATTTTTGCACTTAAAATAGGAACAACTCATCTCCATCATCTTATTTAAAGTGCAGGATGTCTAATTATCTTATTTCAGGGGTCAAAATACTCATTTCATTGGCAGATAATATTATTTGCCTGCTCAAATCTAGGACAAAAACGCAAATTTTAAGAACATTTCACTTATTTTTAGATGTTTTTGCAGTGTAAGGCTAATTTTTCCCAGCCCCGTTAATTTATTGTCTTTCGTGGTTCAGAATGAACCACGGCCTCTCAGCTTGCGGCTCATTGGGGCTTATTTTGTTCAGCCCAGTTTAGCCAACAATAACGTGCATCGAGCGGGAGTCTATGTGGGTGTGGTTTGATGTGGACTGAGTCAGTACGATGGCGATCAAGATTAACATAAACGAGGTGGACTATTTATTTTCTCACCCGTTTACTTTAACATCTTTCATCCATCCATCCCTCAATGAAACATGGAGGGTTATTTTAGTGCAGGGTTTTTTTGTTTTAGAGCATAGAAAGTAATCTAATGTGGCATTAGCACCTACTGTTGAACCCTGTGTCAAGACGTGATTGATCTAAAAGGACCCGGATCAGCATGGAGGACAAAGAAACTCCGGACAGGGACGTCTCGGGTGCCCACCTGTGGGTGTACGGTATGAGCAGGGAGAAGAGCAGGAAGTTGGCGGCGCCTTGGTCCTGACTGGTGTGGAAGAACAGCTCCAGCACGGACGGATCCTTGACCAGAGCCACGCAGAGCTGGTTGAGCAGCTGGACGAGCTCCGCCTCCACCACGCCGCCGGCGTCTGCGGGACGAAGCGTCCAGGTTAGAGAGTTAGCGTCTCGCCGGCAACACATCCAGCTGCTGATCTCAACTCTTAAAGTGTCGGCAAGCAGCTGGACTATCTCTGAAGGCGCAGCAGTGTCCGTCTGAACTTAGTTTGAATAATCAAGGCTCTAAACTGACAGGTTATTAGCTGTGGATCTGAAATCTGCAACTAATCTACAGTGTTTGCCTTAATCTCAAAACTTTCCTTTTTGACAAATCTTCTAGTTAGAGTGGCTCATGTTACCCTGAGCTACCTCTATAGTTATGCTGCTATAGGCTTAGGCTACTGGAGGACATCAGGGACTATTTCTCTCACTCTGCTGAGTTCTCCTACTGCTCTCCAGTTTTGTCATTTCAGCTTTTAACTTTTTGCTCTCTCTCTTTTTTCTTCATAGTAGGTACACCTGGTCTGGCGTTCTGTTAACTGTGACATCATCCAGAGAAGACGGCTCACCCGCTACTACCATCTAATGTAGAACAGATTACTAGATCAATGTGTGCTTCTGTGCTTTTTGTTTCTCTTGTTGTGTCTCTGCTCTGTCTTCTGTAACCCCAGTCGGTCGAGGCAGATGACCGTTCATACTGAGCCTGGTTCTGCTGGAGGTTTTCCTTCCCGCTAATGGGTGGTTTTTCTTTCCACTGTCGCTTCATGCTTGCTCAGTATGAGGGATTGCAGCAAAGCCATGTACAATGCAGACGACTCTCCCTGTAGCTCTACGCTTCCCCAGGAGTGAATGCTGCTTGTCGGGACTTTGATGCAATTAACTGGTTCCCTTATATAGGAAATTTTTAACCAATCTGTATAATATGACTGACTTTGTAAAGTGCCTTGAGATGACATGCTTCATGAATTGGTGCTATATAAATAAAATTGATTTGATTTGAATTGAAATTGAATATACAACCGGATTACCCACTGACCCGTCGCGGCTCCAGCGCAGGAGGTGAGCAGCATCATGAGGGGCCGCAGAACCGGTTTGTGGTGCAGCAGAGGCTGTCTGGCCTGAGACAGCAGCATCTGGTACATCCGCAGCTGCTCCAGCTTCATGTCCTCCGTGAACTGCCTCCTCAGGCTCCACAGGAACAGCCGCTCCATCACGCCCTCCAGCACCACGAACTCCAGGATGGGACCCATGGCTCCTCCTGGTACCCAGCACAATCACACCGCCGTGAGGAGACGCAGAAGCCGTCGCCGCCGCGGCGTGAAACCGTGGGGACGCTCCGCTCCTACCTTGGCCCGCCTCCTCCTCCATCAGCAGGAACAGCATGTGCTCCACGTAGTTCTGCACCGCGCTGGCCTCGTCGGCGGGGATCGGGCCCAGGTGGAACGTCCGGGAGCCGCCGCCATGGTTACCAGAGAGGAAGCCCAGCGCCCTGGAGACGCTGCGGCTCGGCTCGTGCTTCTCCAGGATCTTCACCACCTTCGCAGAGACGGTACACGACAGACGGCGTGAGGACGCCCCCCTGAACTTTGTTTATTTCACTTTTTACACAGAAATATGTTAAAAAAAACTAAGTAAAAGAAACAAATAGGAAAGCGCAGGGAATAAGATATGGTATATTACCAGGTTTATCCCATGTAACTTAATGCTTATCACATCTCTTTAATGAAAAAATTGTCATTTCAGAAATAAATCAATAATAATAATAATAATAATTATTATTATTATTATTATTATATTATTAAGAGAAATTTTGCATTCTAGCATTTGTTTCTTTTCTATACAATGCTCTTTGAAGCAGAAAGGTTTTGGTGTTTTTCATGTTTTCTTTTGTTTCTGTGTAAAGCACTTTGAGTTGAGTTTGAATGATGCTATATAATATTTTTAATACTGTAAAATGTAATTACAGCAAATATTGGATAACCGAGACAAGATGGATGTAAATGCTGTAAAAAAAAAAGATTAATTAACAGAACTGATGCACAATCATTGTAAGATAAGTTAAGGGGCAGATATCATAAGATTGCTCTTCTCTCTGCTCCTTTTCATTCATTTGATTTGCTAGTGTTGTGTGTATGAATTTTAAAGTTATTTTTGAATGAAATAAATAAAAATGTCAGAGGGATGTAAGTGCATTTCATTATGTAGAAAAATGCTATTTAGATCATAGCTAAAACCACATTCAACCATTTTCACAAGCAAGAGATGTGCACAAAACCCTTAAAAAAAAACAAAAAACAAAAAAAAAAACGTCTTTCCCTGAAAAGCTAACGCTGCAGTCACTGTTTGTTGTTTTAAGCGTTTTAATTGTTCCTGTGACTCACTTCCTGACTTATGCGGATCAGCACGTCATACCCTAACCTCAATTAATGGTCCCTAGACTCTTTGTCCAACTTTAGCAAAATTAATATACATGTAGGTCTGAATCAGACGCACACAATCATTTTGTGACACACAGCCGACCAGCCGTGATGAGGAAAACGGGACGAGCTGAGAGGAGGAGGCAGCAGAGGCAGTAAAAAACGAGAAGTGAATCCTAGGGCTGGACGATAATTCAACAACATTATATATTGATGATAGAAAAGGTCAATAAAAAGTTCAATAGAATAACAGTTTTCCTTCCTTATTCATTCTAGCCATGTAGGTTAATATTACAGTCATTACATCCTCCCAACCAATCACAACGCAGACTTGCAGTTTTGGTAAATTCAGGTCGCTAACAGCATAAAATGGTCAGGGCTGCACTTAAAATATATGTTTTTAATTTGTTGATAATTATTAATATGGATCAATATCATTTCTATTTTATCTATATGCTTTTTTTTCCTATATCGTCCAGCCCTAGTGAATCTCTTCTGACAGATGTTCATCACCTGCATCCAGTGGTTTTTGAACACGATCATGCAGGTCTCCGGATCCACGCCTCTCAGAGTCAGGGACTTCTTGCGGTTGCCCCCGACAACCACCGAGGCCATCATCTTGGACCGGCCGTCAGGCAGCTACACCATCTTCCAGGTCGACGTGAGGAGGATGTCGGCGGCTGGCGGGGGAACCTGGAGGCATCACCCGCCGCCGTGGGTCCAGACTCCACCTCTCTGTGTCCGGGCGCAGTGAGCCGCCGCCGTTCTGCAGAGGAAGCTTCGGTAAATTAAAGGCAGAGTCCACCAACAACACGTGAGAAGCAATTCAGTTCAATTCAATTTTGACTAAATAGCACCAGTTCATGATACATGTCATCTCAAGACACTTTATGAAGTCAAATTCAATCAGATTAGACAGATTGGTCAGAAAGTTTCCTCTCTAAGGAAACCCAGCAGGTTGCATCAAGTCTCTCCAAGCAGCATTCACTCCTCCTGAAAGAGCGTAGAGCCACAGTGGACAGTCGTCTGCATTGTTGATGGCTTTGCAGCAATCCCTCATACTGAGCATGCATGAAGCGACAATCCTTATTATCTATTTACAACTGTACAGTATGATCATTTGCCCAATTCGGCCGTAAAGCTTTACTTTAAACTAGCTATTTTCTACATATTTGGTGTCTGCATGTTTGAGGCTCCTCACTATGAATGCTCAATCTTAATTTTGTCCATGGATATCTTTATTTGTGTCTGTGCATTATTATGGTTACTTAATGACAAAAAACACCCATAATTCTTTATTCTAGGTTGGCCGTCAAATAGGGCTGGGTATCATCCAGGATGATACGATTCTCGATATGTACGATGAAACGTAGGGCTCTATGAAACACAGAGAACCAGCCAGTTTATCTCCTGTGTTTGTGTTCAGAGTCTAAGGTTTTCTTTAGAAAAAGCAGAGCCTGGATCTCCAACTGGAAATGTGACAGAAGGGAGGAAGAGAATCCACCGTACGAAGCTTATCTGACGAGGAACGTGCTTTTTTTTTTAAGAAATGAGAATATTGTTGTTGTGGTGAAGTTCATATCTTTAAAGAATTCAAATTGATAGAAAGGTGCAACACTAGGGCTTGATGATACAGAAAAAAAAGCATATTGATAAAATATAAATCATATTAATCGATATCCATAATTAAATCGATACCTGACCATTTTATGCTGCTGCTTAGCGATTTATTTTCAGACACAGACAAACAAACACTGAATTAAAACTCAACCAACTTTTTAACAAAGAAAAAAAGAACGTGTGCTCTCTGAACTCTTTGAAGGGGGGCTTTGTTCCTGGGTCTACGTTGTGATTGGTTGGGAGGATGTAGTGATGTAATATTAATATAATATATTAATATTATGGTGAACTGGCTTGTTTTTTTTTTTGTTTTTGTTGTTTTTGTTTTCCTCTTCATTAAACCATTAATTAACATAATATATTAATTTATATATATATATATATATATATATATATATATATATATATATATATATATATATATATATATATATATATATATATATATTAATTAATATTAATATATCTGCTACATGAGAGCAAAAGGAAAGACTGTTATTGAACCTTTTTCTTTTCTGTCATTTATATACCTCTATCGATCGATATATATTGGTATTGATTAATCGTCCAGCCTTATGCAACACAGCGCCAATTATTCTGTTTTTTATTAGCTCATAATTATTTTCCTCCACCCCTCCAAAGAAGGTCCATCCGTCCATCAGGTCGTGTCAGATCCTCTCTGCAGCTCATTCCACCTTCCAAGGTGTTCCCAGGCTAGAAACAACCCATTGTTCTTGGGTTGAGAAGTCGTGACCGTAGAGCCCAGAGAAAAAAAACAAAAAAAACAAGGAGGCACGCTGACAGAAATGCCCTAAATACCTGAACCGGAACAGAGGCTCCACTGAGAGCTCCTCGCCCTTATCTTGACGACTAAAGCCTACAGGGGGAGCTCACCACGGCCGCTTCTTTGGGTCATGATCCACATCTGGTGACCACAGGTAGGAGCTGCGACACAGACGGACCCATAAAGCCAGACCAGAGCAGTGTTCACGTTACCACCGACACCTGAAGTCCCCCGCCTGGGTCACTAATCACAACCACGGCCTCGATTCAGCTGTTAAATCAAAGTGTTTTGACCCACATCTCTGAATAGTGCGCTCTACAAAGTAAGTAAATGGACGTCCAACCCTTGAACACGACTCTTGCATGTGGCGTGACCGTGAACAAATAAAGAGCGTCCACGTATTGTCCACATGTCCCGCTCTAAGATGTTGTTTGTTTTTTTAAATCTTGCAGAGATTTGAGGCTGCAGGACTGTAATCCGTCACAAAGAAATGTATTTTTAGCTCTGCTGGATTCCAGGGCTGCAATGATTTGTAACCAAACGATAAACCGCTTTAAAGATATCAACTTATAGCTGCTCAGCGTTTTGTTCTCCGTTCTTGAGTTGAGTTCTCTTTTTTCGCTCGATTTAAAGCATTAACATCTTTCTATGTGGCTTTGATTCTTCGAAGTCTTGCTCTGATGTCCCTCCCGGTGACCTCACGTGAAACAGGAAGTAGAGGCCGTCGTGCAGGGACGTGCAAACAGGAAAAGGTGACGGAGCGTCCGAGTCCCGCCCTGGGCGTTTCCCGGGAAATTCCAGGAATACCCAGCATGGAGGACTCGAAGATATCTCAGCGTTCCTACCTCTGTTCTACGTGCCAGGGGGGGGGGGGGGGGGGGGGGGGACGCCGAGGAGCCAACCTGACGCCTTTTATCCTGCAGGAAAGAGACGACATCCAGGGACCCTTACGCCACATAAACGTCCCCACAACAGGAGTAAAACAAAGAGAAACTAACTCATCCTGCACCATCTGGACGTCTAATCTGAGTTGGATTTTGTGGGATAAACCGTTGGGATTTTGCTCCTATTTCCTGCTTTTGACCTTGGATGCGTGGACGTTTTTCTCTTAAGGTCGTCCCATTTTAGATCAGACGGTTACACGCGGCGATTTGTGGACTGATAGCAGCCTTGCGGAGCATAATTTCCTTTTTTTTTTACGTTAGATTCGTTAAGACTCAGACCTCTTGTCTTTGGGGCTGGGCTGCAGAAATAAATTTGGATTTTTTTTTTTTTTTTTTTTTTTTAGAAAATATGCAGAAAATTGTCTGCTCAGACTCAGGAACCTCACCAAACAGACCTGGCTGCATTCCTGCAAGCTGACGTAGCTGCACACGTCCAAGTGAAACACCCAACCGGCAACGCCACGCATGTCAATGGTGGTGTCTCCAGACTGAAGACGGAAAGTTTAGCAGGACAGCTCAGTTCACTGGGCTTTACTCGGATACGCAACATGCAGATAATCCAGAACAAAAGGCAACAGCAATGATAATCTGTTCTACTCATTTATAAGGATATGCATAGTTTTATATTAGTCTTTACAAAGCAGCAGACCATTGATTTAAAAGTGTCTGATGTTGGGATGCGTGGATTCTTGCAGGTCAGGACCAAGCTGACTTCCGGACCCTGAAACGCCATCAGGGCCTTTAAGGTTTGAATCTGATCTGAGATAAGAGCTGAGGAATGTGTCGGCTCAGTGAGCGTCCTCACAGCAACGTCTGTCTGCCACAGAGATGAGGGGGGGGGGGGGGGGGGGGGGGGGCGTAATCTGAGATGAGACGGCGACGTTTAATCCCTGACCGGCTTCTGTGTTTGTGTGTCTGTGTGGGTCAGACGGTCACATGCCTTCACACAGACCACAGATTAAACCTCAAGGCTTTTCTGGCCCAGTTTTAATTATCAAAGGTTCGATGTTTTTAGTCTTTAGTAAAAAAGGGTTCCGTATAACTGTAGCGGTAAAGAATGTTTTTCATTATTTAAAATGTTCTTGCTTTATTCTGGACCCTAACCCTGTGAGCTATCAGCAGTGTGTGACGACAGCTGCTTGTTTCTCACGTGAAAACACACAAACAGAAGCAAACAGCGACGGAAACAGCAGGCCTGATTAACAGAGCCTAAAGAGAATCAGATCTAATTTGACCGACCGACACCACTGTGTGTCTTTTAGTAATTATGAATCTGAGCTAACAAAATCACACATGGGGTTCCCCGAGGTTCCTTTCTAAGGCCACTTTTAATTAATATCTGTATTGTTAATAGGGGTGCTAGGGTGGTCATCTAAATTGCAGGAAAACAGCACGAACAGAAGACATAAACTACGAAGTAAAAAGTAATGTTCACCTCTGTTCTCTCATTAAATGTGTCTGACTTTTAGTTTTCTGCATTCTCATTTCATTTCAGGTTTATGTGGGATTGTTTTGTTTTAAGTAAGCCTGATTTTAATGTTTCAATAGCAAAGGACACCAGATGAGTGAAACTTTTGGCTTCCATGTGACTTCATGCTGATCTCTAATTGGTTACTTAAAGATTTCCCCCCTGCACTCCTGGCCAATCAGCACCTTTTGTGTCATTCTTCATCCAAACAGATTAATTTGTGACACCTGTCAATCGTGGCTGGAGGATATAGAAAAATAGCATACCAATAAAATAAATATCAGATTGATCGATATGGATAATCAAATTCTAAACGTATATTTTAAGTGGCGGAATATCAAATTTTTTTAGATATGGAGTCTATTACTGAATAATGACAATAATCAGTTCACCTTAAGAACGTTGCCAGAATAAAGAGTTTCATATAGAAATAGAGAAAAACTGCTGCAAGCTTTTTCCCCCAGAAATCTGGTTTTATTAAAAATCAGAGAGGTAACTACAGGTCATACATAATGCTGCTGCTGCCTGACCCAAACCAGCAAAACAGGCTGCAAACCAAGACACTGGCTGCCTGTTTGTCACAGCACATCCTTTAAAATCTTCTTAATGGTCTTTATGTCACTGAATGTGTCGTGTGAACGTACGTTTCAGAGCTGCCGATGAGGCATGAACCACGAAGACCCCTCGGATCATCAGTCCGGCCCGCTCTGTGTTCCCAGGAGGACTAAACCGTGAGCGGGAGCATTTAGTTACTGTCCTCCTCAGATCTGGAAAAACTCTATGAAAACCTGAGAGCTGCAGAAACTATTGGCTCCTTTAAATGGGGATGAAAAATGTTAATGTTTGCTGCTGCTGTGCCTTAACGTTCAAATATTACTTTATCATTAAATTCCTCTCAAGCTCCAGCCTTTGCTTTCTAAATCTGCATTTCCATTTCTTTAATTTTCTGTAAGGCTTCATTTTGCTAATATTCTTTTAGTGTATTAAAAGATGTTTGTGAAACTTTTAGTTTGCACTGAGCTAATTTGTCTTTTTGTTTTGTTTTTATAAATATTTACAGTGGATTTCCTTCTATTTTCTTTAATTTTACTTTAGCTTACGTATTAATCTTGTTTTGGATCCACCTTTTGAAAATAAAGTGACGATGACAGCTGGTTTCTTTCCGTTAAAAGAGAGTTGTTCTCTCCACTATCCCCTTGTGCTTGTTCTGGATGGAAGTGAAGATTTAACATAATCTGAAGGTTTTATTAGATAAAAAGCTTTTTAATTACTGCCCTGAACCAGATCAATTAAAATAGTATTTTAACTTCATTAAAATGTCATCCTGTTTGGCCTTTGGGATGTGTGGGATCCCCCAGAATGAGCTGGAGGCTGTCGCTGGGGAGAAGGATGTCTTCCCAGGGACATCCTCCAGGTACGCGGAAGACAGTCGTTAAGTTCCTTTTCCCCTGGGGTTTAAATATGATCTTTTAGCCACATAAATTTGATAAAAAACACAAGAGCATGCGATATTTAAGTAGGACATTTGTGTTGAGCTTTGTGAAAAGAGAAACACACAAGAACATTTCCGAATCAGCCCACATTCACAGCTAAGAAGCTGAACAATAACATATTTGTATCATTTTTTAACATTTAAAATGAAATATTTATCTTTTTATACAGCAGAACAAGCAGCCCCATGAGGAAAACCATCAAACCACCATCTCAAGGGGCAACCTACATTAGACCAGGCCTGTGAAATGTGCAGGAAATCACTCAGTTTATGGACAAAACAAACAAAAGTAACGGTGATGATTTCTGTAATTTGAAATTCTGCTGTTAATTAGCAACATTTCCTCAGCGGGAGGAGATGAAACAGTCCCTCCATCCTTCCCTAAACTAAACATCTGCATTTCCTGATTCTGTTTGGACACTGAACAGCAGCACTGAGCTGCACTCAGACCAGCACAAAGCTGTTTTAATGTGTGTTCAGGTCTGTTAGGGCCCTGCTGCACCTCCTTCATGCTGGGAGCGTAACACAGGTGCACCAGCCTGAACGTCACAGAGAAGATGGAAATACACCTGGATGTGATAATAAACACTCACTGAAGAGATGCGATCTTGTCCTGATTACTATCAAAAACATTTCTCATTATTGTTGATATTTAAGAATAAAAAAAAAAATGAAGCAGAGCATTTTTATTTTGTGTAAATGATCCGTCTTTTTTTCTAATATAGTATATTTTATACTATATTTTATCGTCTTCGCTTTATTTTATGAATCAACCGTACAGTGTTTACCTCTTGAGTCTTATCTGTGTCGCTGTGATTTAGTAAAAAGCGTCTCTTACCTCTGTGTTCTCTGTCTGCTGTTCCAAGTGGCTGAAAGCGCCTAAAAAGTTTCCCACAGCTCGTTTTAGATGCTGAAAGGTCTGTAAATCCACAGGTTTGTCGGGTTGAAGCTCTCAGGCTCTGTTGTTTCTGAGCCCTTTGCCATTTATGAGGCGTTAAGCGGCTCAGCTGCCAATCATTCTACTGCTGCCCGAGACGGTCGCTGTAGCCCCGCCCCCTCCGCGCACTAACTCCGCCCACTTTGAATGTAAGCCCCGCCCCTTCTCAATGCACATCATAAACAAAAGTTTGCTTTATACACTGGATTTTAGCTTTTTCGTCACTATTAGAAGCAGTAGTTGCTTTAGTAATAGTAGGATGACCTTTTGTCTTTGTTGCATAAAGTAAAAATCTGTAAAAGTGAAGCATAAATTAATTTAGGATATTAATTAATTCCAAATGGCCTAAACAACAGAAGATTCAAACATTTTGTCCATATGAATATGTCAGACAGAGGGAGGTTAATATGTCCCTATTCAAGTCATCTGAGCTGCATTCAACATTATTCTCATTATCTGGTGCTCAAAGCAGTCTTGTTTATTGTGGAATGCCAAATTAAATATATTAAATGTATAAAAATTAAATATATAGAGTATAACTATATAGTTACATGAACTACCTCTTACCATAAAACGACTGAGTAGGAAAAAAACATTTTATTTTTTGATGCATTGTCAGACTAAACCTTTACTATAGTAATACTGAGGCATATTTTACTGCAACATCTTTTTTATATTTTGCTAAAGATTTATACACCACCAACCCACAAACGGATTATTTGTCGGGTGGTGGTGTATTCCTAGCTTTGAAATATCACATTTAATGTTATTTATTATATACTTTTTTATTGCACATTCAATTAAGTCTTAATTTCAATTAGATTATTTACAGCCTTTGCTTGGGCTATTGTTTTTATTTTCATCAAAAATTAAATGTAAATTCAAGAATATTTCTTATTTATTTGTTTTATGTATAGGTATTTTTAAATATATTTTACATTTTAATGTCTTTGTGTAATAAACATGCATCTATTGTGTTTTTCTCAGCAATGTAATTAGAATTCATTCAGTTGTTCACTTTCTAGAACATTTTTAATCTTTCTGTCTGATGTTCGCTATTGTTTAATTTAATTTAATCGTTTTCTGCTGTGACAGCTTTTTCCACGCTGTGGTCTTAACCTCTGTTAAACATCTCACTTTGTGTTTCAATTAACTTTATATAAAATGTCCTCTAATGATATTTGATTGATTGGTCGATTATTGTTTTTATTTTTGCTGTTTCTTCTTTATTCTATCAATTTTCCTTTATTTTTCCTGTTTTTCTTTTCTTTTCTTTTCGTTTTTTGCAAAAAATTCTTACCAATTTGTACAGATTTGCTGATCATTATCATCCATCAGAGCTCATTGGAGCGCCTTATGTGTCTTACAGCACCATCTTGTGGCCAGATCTTAAAACTGCATTTATAATCTGTTGGTTAAACAAATTTTAGAAAATATAACAATCTGTAAACGATGTTATTTAAAACCTCGTTTAATTTCTTTTTTTAAAAATTAAAAAAAGTTTGTTTTTTAAAAAAAGTTTGATTTTTAAAAAAAATCAACCTGGAATCATTTTATTACAAACATGTTGCCTATTTTTGTAAAAGAAAAAGGTAAAGAACATGCTAACGATTTAAAATGTCTTACACAAGTAAAGGTACAACCAAAGGAATAATTAAATCTGGTTTAGTTGCAACAACTTCTTGGTTTTCAGTTTATTGTGGCCAGTTTCAATCTGTATCCCTTTCTTGTTATTGTTTTATTGGCTAAAATTACTTTTAGCTGCTTTTAATTTTATTCCACTGCACTTGAATTGCTCATAATTATTTCATGAGCATACAGTGGACTTCCATCTGGTGCTATTTGCATATTTAATATATACTCTATTGTTCTTTAAGTTGTCAGGTCATTCATTGGTGGAGTGGTTAGAAAGCAGGGTGCGTGTGTCCTGGAGAGGCTGCAAGGTTCTGGGTTTGAATCCCGCAGACTGACACTCCCTGGGTGTCACACCTTAGGGATGGGTTAGATGCAGAGGAGGAATTTAATTGGAATGTATATTGCAATGACAATAAAGATGAATTATTATTATTATACATCTCTAACCCACTCTATGTGGTTTGTTGGACATCTCTGGAGGCATTTTGGGCCTGTCTTGTATCTCTTTTTAAAGTAATTATTTGTTTATTTTTAATTATCAGTATTATTCTTTGTCCTACAAAGGGAACAACTACAAAATATTAATGTTTTTATTTGAAGAAAACCATTAACACTGAAGATTGAAGAACTCTGAAGAAACATCAAATGTATGTTTTCATCAATAAACTTAAATGGTAGATTTGATGTAGTGCTCTGAACGAAGGACATCAATTAAACTCAGAAAGTAGTAACTAAATCACAATAAAATTTTTCAAAGGTTTGTATTGGTTCTTTTTTAGGTTAAATTACAGAAACAATATAAAGATGTAACAGAAAACAACAAATAAGAAGGGGGAAGTTACAATACAAAACATACTTTTCATTCTGTTCACATTTTACTGAAGTAAAGGTTCTACCTAGACTACCTTTGTATTATTTGCACATGTCCCGGTATGTTTCTGATACTTTCCGCAATAGCTTAATTTCTTCATTGTTTTTTACAAAGAATATCTTTTAACTTATAATCTTTACCCAAATAAACAAAACTTTTAATTTCTGTACTTTCAGGCACTCCATATTTCTTAAAACCACGATATTTCTTGCTTTCCAAAGCAAATCTTTTATATAATTGACTCTTATCCACCAATATAATTCATTCCTCTACCAGTTGCCCTAAAGCAGTCCATATGCAATTTTTTCACAAGTTAAATCCCACATATATAATTAATTTAACCACCGTAACACATGAATCCACACTCTTAGGGCAAATCTACATTTCAAAAAACACATGTTTCTCTGTTTCTTCATCTCCACACTTTAATCTCAGATGTTAAGGACTTCTAGTACAATTAATTCTTTTCTAAAACGCTCTTGTTGGTAAATATTCCAGCGCTATTTGCCATGCCAGGAGATTTTTAAGTTGATACATTTGCCACATGTTGTCAATACTCTGCGTCCAACCCAAACTAAATCCCACAGGTTTAGCAATATTAGACATTATAACAGCATAAAACTCAGTTTGCTTGCAGGGTGGCTTGGGGGCTGGTGCCTATCTACAGCAGGCATTGTGAGAGGGGCGGTACACCCTGGACAGGTCACCAGTCCATCACTGGGCCAGTATAAACATAAAAACCTGAAATATTTTCCTTTCATTTATTCGCTGTAGCTCCATCTCAGCCGGTCGTCTTCTACAACATCTTCACTAAACCCACGAACCTTCGCTGCAGTCCTAACTCAGCTCAGAGGTCAGCAACCTTATTGATTCAAAGAGACCCTTGTCCCTGTTGTTAAAGGGAGAAATTTGTCTGGTGTCAGAAAAAGATACTGTTTTTTAATGAAATTAAACTAAAATTAATTTCTGTTTTAACGTTTTAGAGCAAAATTAATCATCTAACTTTTACAAAGAAGAAATCCCTTCACTTTGTCCATGAGGAAGGCAGAGGGCGCCCTTTCCACAAGTTTAGGAAACAAAGAAAGATAGGGAGCCCACTGATAAATGAAAAGAACATAATAATCATAAAAAAATTACATTAAAAGACTTTTAAAAGTCTTGTGCACTTGGTGATCTTCAGTTGTGTATGTTCTACGCAGACATTGATCAGCTAAAACCATCATTTCTTATTGCCTTGATAACTAAAAACATCTTAATTGGTTTTACGATAGCCAGACTGGAGGAGCCAAAGAGCCACGGGCCTCTGCTCCACAGGTTCCTCCTATCTTGCCGATGTACCCTCTGTTCTCTATGAATCCTCCGTCTCTCCTCTGTCCTCACCATCTAAGCTCTAACTAGACCTGCTGTAGGATTTTTGTGGCACTGGAGGCTTTTATTCCCAGTGATCAGACAGGAAAGTAGGATGCGGGAAAAAAAGGGGGCAGACATGCAGAAAAAGGTCACAGGGTAGGGAATTGTACCATGGATGGAGGTCTGGAGGACTGATGGTCTCTCTATATGGGCCACCCGCTCTACTACGTCCCAAGTTTCTCCTCCCAACATCGGAGCATCTTGAGCTTCACCTCCTTTCGTATTGTCAGAGCCACCGTCTGTGTGGCTTGGTGCAAGGCTGTCCCTACAGCTGTCACTCTTTAATTTATCATGAGCACACTAGGCGACCAATTATCCATCCATTTGTTGTCATAGCCGGTTATTCATGCAGGGTTGGTTGTGGTGGGGGTGGGGTGGGGGTGGCGGGGGTCATTGGTTACCGCCAGTCCATCCAAGAGACAAATCGGGGAAAAAAATGGCCATCCAGACACAAACCTAACGGCAACTACAGACCTATTATCCTAACGGTCATGTTTTTGGACTGTAGGAGTACCCGGACAGAACCCACCAATGAACATGGAGAATATGCAAACATGCAGAAAGACTCCATGCCAGGGTTAGAACCCAGGACCTCCTTCGAGCAAGGCAGCAGTGCTACCAACTAATCATGTTTCACTTAATAATCTAAACTAAAGGTCGTATTCACACTGAGCCCCTTTGGTCCACTTGTTTAGTTCAGACCTTTTTGTTTTCCCCCACTCGGTGCGGTTTGCTTTTACATTGCACTTTTTTTTTCGCACCTGAACTATAACTTGTAACAGAGCCAGGTGTGTGGTCATCGTTGCTCCTGTTGGACAGAGACTCTTAGGGCGGGACGTTGCGCCGACCCGGAATAGAAGGAAAACCATTATGGAAAACCTGCGTGCAGCTTCACTGCTTTGCATTTATGTTCTGCAGCTGATCAACCATTCTGAGCGTTAAGAGCGGACATTGTATTCCTGACTTTGAAGCAGCATCAGAGAACGCGGCCCGAAACCCGAAGGAGTCCCACACCGTGCTGGCGGCGGCGTTGCTACGGAAAAGGTATGCTTTCAGTTAGGGGTGTGCAAAATAATCGTCATGACGATGCATCGCAATTCTAATTTTCGCGATATACTGCATCGATTCTTGATGCCAAGTATCGATTATTAATTTAAAAAAAATAATAAATAAAATTGCATGAATAGTTGGCGAACATCAGCCAAAAACAAGTGGAATACAACTTCACTGGTTTAAAGGACCACTGAGGCCATGTAAACGACACTGATTATCTTTATTTTGGTATTTTAACTTTTATAAATCCTAAACATCTTTTGTCAGTGTGTCCACTCCAGTAACAGTAATATTTGTTTTCATGGCAATACCTCCAAAAGTCGTTGCAGTAAATACAGCTGTGTATGAATGCAGTTTCTTTCAGTTATGTATCAATTGAAGACACTATCTATACACAGCCAGTCAGCCACTGGTAATGGCTGTATTTATTTCTAACAGTGTTCAGTGAAAATATCACAATGCATCGCGATACATCACAATAATTGAAGTATCGTGATGCATCGTGATAGAATCGGATCGTGGCATGTGAATCGGGATTCGAATCAAATCGTGACTTCTTTGGCAATACCCACCCCTACTTTCAGTACTGGCTCAGTCCACTACGCTGGCTTGTTGAGTCCAAAGATGCATGTTGTCTGTAGTTGGGTCGGATTAAGGCCGTTTCGCATTCACAGAACCGAACCGCAGTCCAAAGTTCTGTCCAGTTCTATGGCGTGGAACAGAGTTTGTTCGAGTATATTCACCCCTGAACAAATGGCCAAACTAATTCTGGTCTGATTAAAGGTCCATTCATGCCCTACGTTTGGCCTACACGTCCCTATTTCTGTCCGTACGTTCTATCCGTTGACTCCTTCATACCTCCGTCCGTTGAGGTGCACAATAACCAATATGTCCTCTAGGTGGCAGTGCTGGGCGCCAATAATTCGTCATTGATCAAACATGGTGACGTCCAAGACGTGATTTTGTTGTATTTTCTCCGTAAGTAAACTTTTTGTTTGTCCCTGTGCCCCGGACACGACACATCATATGTGTGGGTAGTTGCGGACAAGCTCCGCAAGTCGTTCCTCGAATCCCGCCATTGTTTAGAGCCCAGAATTATAACCTTCGTCGTGATTTTGTTGACATTTTGTACTACAAACTCAATAGCGCCCCCACCTTTTCCGGTAGTATTGCTCCGTATTGATCTGTTTCGTCCGTAATCGTAAGCTCCCAATTTTCGTGTCAAAATACGGACGAAATCGACGGTTAGAACGTATGAAACACTCCACATGTATCCGTATCCGTCTTTTACGTGAGGTATGAATGGGCCTTTAGTCTGACATCATTCATCCTACGCAACATGCATGCACCTATTTCTTTATGCTTGACTTGAGCGTCAGGGCGCGTTTCTTCTGTCTAAAGAGAAAAGCAGTATTTCTTGCTACATTTATACAAATTTTATAAGCACGACACACACTAGATGCTTTTTGTTAATCTGGTGGCCTAGTGGTTAGCAGCGTCTGATCTGATGAACGTTGAATTGGAACTTTTTCCCACTTTGAAAAAGTTTGCATTTGAACTTACCAGCAACAGAGATAGATGGTAAAAACTTATCAATTAAACCAAATATATTCAAAGTATGTCTGTTGTCTAGATTTATCCTGTATTTTCTTTAGAAGATATGGAAATGTGGAGAGATAAACCCCACCCTTATTTTTTTTTTTATCAAAGATACTCTGTCTGCATCATAAAATAGCAAAATTATACATTCAAGGGACTGCAAATAAATGTATTGTATTTACTTTGCATTGGAAGTAGAAGTGTCACTGACACTGACAGTATTTCAAATATTAAAATCAAACTTCAACAAATGTACAACTGGGCTGTAGTTACTCTCTTTAGCCCATTTCATGTAATTTATCTTAACATTCCAAACACATTTCTTACATCATATATCTGAAGTGTAGATAACAGCTTCTCCTTACCTACATCCTCTCAGACAACTAAATATTTCCCTAACAATAGTGAGATTTCAATGTTTAAATGTGCAGTAAATCTTAATACATAAGGAGCATGGAGGACCCAATACTGTACTTTGAGTAAGATTAGTGACACCAAGACTGAATTGTTACATAAGTGGTTGTCCATTTCATCATTCAAATGAGAACAATATACTATTGGTATATACTAGTAAGACAGCAGATAAAACTTTAAGATATGTTAAGGCCTATATTAAATTAATTTTACGACCAGATCAACAGATTAAATAATTTTTACTTTTTTGGTGTACCAAATTACCCTCGTAATGAAGTAATATTTTTTGGGCTAAGCCCCTGATGATAGGAATGTCTAGCTCTGCCCCTGGTTTGCACTAATTTACTAATGGACAGTGTGGAAATCTTTGTACAATAAAAGCAATGTAAATGGTGTTCCTCAGTTGTATTTGTCGTAATTCTTATTCTAGAAGTAGAAATAGTGAAATAAATAGCACTATCATTTTGTGAAATCCTAATTATGCTATTATAAATAAGCCAAAGTCTAAACGAAATATAGCAGTTGTTTAGGCAGCATCTAGTGTTGTTGTGCTGTATATAATGTAAAAGAAATATCACCTGCTATTTATACCTGAACTGCATCAGAGGGTCAACAAAAAAATTAAGCAATAATGACAACAAAATATTGGTAAAAGGGAAACCCTCACCTTTTCTTTTTCAGGCAGCTGTGGCTAAGAATCTGAATTTTTAATAGTCTAAGCTTACAGTCTTTGCTTTTCCATCTTTCCAGCAGTCTTCAGAACTCCTGCCTGCCACAGAGTATTTAGTTTTATAAAAGAGATTGGGTTTCTGTTGATAAATGCATTATACTTCAGAATTAGATGCTATTTTGAGATGCTGATGTTGGTTACTTACATTTCTCAAGTTCCACAAATCAAAACTCTCTCCTGTTTCTTTACAGAACTGCACTCAGTGGCTTTCACCTATTTTGCTGCAGATAATATTTAGTTTCTTAACTGGGACTAGTTTCGGAGCCTATCCCCATACTGGAGCGGCTGGGTTAGGGTCCAAAATCGCAAGAAGTGTTGCATTCCATTTGATGTCGGAAATCGGAAACCCCAGCTTCCGATCGGGAAAAAAAATCAACCATAAACGACCAGATACATTTTTCAAAGCCGATTGTCGGATCAAACATGGCAGCTCCTCGCATCAGCATAAGAAAAGCTGTGATAGAATATTTACAGGACACATTCGTAAGAGTGTGTCTAAAAACCAATGTCAGGTCTACATGTAGCGGCTGCCAATCTGAACCGAACAAATTAAAAATGGTGTTTTTATGTGTAAAGTATTAAAATGACATTTATAAGACACTCCGCGAACAAAACAACAGCTTTCCCGGCTGATGTCATAGTGGAACTCTAACCTTTTGTTTTTCATTTTGGAATCCCGACTTCTCCGACTGTGTTAACTGGAACACCTTTTACTCAGGTTTACTCTATTCCCAGCTCCTGTATTCGTTTTCCGAGGCACATTGAATGCAACAATACCAATAGAGCCACCAGGGATGGCCAGGGGTGGAGGTTTTAAAAAAGAAGATGGCTGGGATGTTGATATTTGTAGATAATGATGTAAAAAATAATCACAGTTTCCAACTTAATGATGAAATATTGATTATTGCTAAAAGTATTACGGGTACTTTTAGCATCATTCTGTGGTGGACATTTAAAGGAATTATTCCATGAAAAGAAAAAAACTGCTAAAATCTGCATTTATTATCATTATTATATTTAAATACCAACATAAAAATACAATTTGTAGCCCAAGTTATTAAGAGCCTCTTGTGGCTCCAAATTCACAGGTTGCAGACCCCTGGTCTATGCACATTAGATCATTAGTAACATTAAAAATCAAACAATAAACCAAAATCAAAATTTATGCTTCAGGCCCCTTTGAACCTAGGACCGCCTCTGCAGCCAGATAAGCTTATTACGGTACTTTGTTTTCAAAATGTTAACTGTACCGTTATTGGTCGATCCCAGGGGCCTGCAACCTTTATTGTCTAAAGAGCCATTTTGCCTACAGTCCACTTGAATTAAACTCGTTCAGAGCCGCAACTGTTGC
This sequence comes from Fundulus heteroclitus, assembly GCF_011125445.2. Classification (NCBI taxonomy): domain Eukaryota; kingdom Metazoa; phylum Chordata; class Actinopteri; order Cyprinodontiformes; family Fundulidae; genus Fundulus; species Fundulus heteroclitus. The sequence goes on from NC_046374.1 coordinate 33,359,328, forward strand.
CTGGCCTTTTGAAAAAAGACAAGTTATAATTTACAATAGGAAATATGTTGTCATTGTTAAAGAAACACCCTTTTAAGTCTATTTTGAGATTTAACAAAAAAAAAAGAGGATGGATGGAATGTTGATATTTGTGGATAATGATGTAAAAAAAATCATAATTTCCAACATAATGAAAAAAATATTGATTTGAGATTAAATATTACTGGCACTTTTATCATCCTTCTGTCTTGAAAATTAAAAGGAATTATTCCATGGAAACAAAACTGCTAAAACCTGCATTTATTATTATCCGTCCGTCCGTCTTCTTCCGCTTATCCGGGGTCGGGTCGCGAGGATAGCAGCTTCAGTAGGGAGGCCCAGACGTCCCTCTCCCCGGCCACTTGGGCCAGCTCCTCAGGAGGAATCCCAAGGCGTTCCCAGGCCAGCCGGGAGACATAGTCCCTCCTATGGTTAGATGGCTCGGGCATCTAACCAGATGCCCGAGCCACCTCAACTGGCTCCTCTCTATGTGGAGGAGCAGCGGCTCTACTGAGTCCTCCCGGATGACTGAGCTCCTCACCCTATCTCTAAGGGAGAGCCCAGACACACTACGGAGAAAACTCATTTCAGCCGCTTGTATCCGGGATCTCGTTCTTTCGGTCACGACCCAAAGCTCGTGACCATAGATGAGGGCAGTGGCGGTTCTAGACCAAATTTACCTAGGGGGCCAAGGTGGGGCCAGTGTTTTTTTCACAGGGGCACATAAAATAATGAAATCATAAAACAGGGCAATATTTAATCGCTTAATATGAAGTGAGACACTTGCGGCACTGATACTGCAGGTTTCAGATCCCTGATCTAGCAGATGAAAACTGTGATCCCAGCTCAATTCTGCTGAAGCTAAAAGTAAAACACCTTGATTTTTAAACCCTTGTTAGGGTGAAATTGTAAAGGTACAAAAAATAAAATTGGTCAAAGTGACAAATCAGGTGTGGTTTCTTCACCAATGCATATAATCGTAAGAAGTTTATTTAATATATGTCTTTAGTACAGGGGCCATAACAGGGGCCTGGACCATTTCTACAGGGGCACTGGCCCCTGTGGGCCCCTGTCTAGAGCCGCCCCTGGATGAGGGTAGGAACGTAGATCGACCGGTAAATCGAGAGCTTCGCCTTTTGGCTCAGCTCTCTCTTCACCACAACGGATCGGTACTATTATTATTTTTATTATTTAAGTATTATTATCATTATATTTAAATGCCATAATAAAAATATTATTTGTAGCCCAAGCAATTAAGAGCCACTGTGGAAGGTCCAAAGAGCCTCTTGTGGCTCCGGAGTCACAGGTTGCAGACCCCTGGTCTACGCACATTAAAAATCAAACAATAAACCAAAAGATATTAGTACACTGCAAAAAGGGAACTCAAAATAAGTCAAATTTTCTTGAAATTTGTGTATTTTTCATTGATGTAAGCAGGTAAATAAGACTATTTGCCAATGGAATAAGATTTTTGCACTTAAAATAAGAACAATTCATCTCCATCATCTTATTTAAAGGGCTGTTTATCTAATTATCTTATTTTAGGGGTAAATATACTCCTTCCATTGGCAAATGGTCTTAATTAGCTGCTCAAATCAAGGAAAAATACGCAAATTTCAAGAAAATTGTACTTACTTTTGGTTCCCTTTTTGCAGTGTAGGTGTTTAGTCAAGTATTTAAGATAGTTTTCTACAGGCAGGTTTACTGCAACAGTAGAATAAAATCCTGAAAATATGGCTTGTAGTTTCAGTGTGCCACCCCAAGAGTTTAAGGGGCCCCATCTGGCCACCCTGAACAACACGCCTCTGATTTCTTCTTCTTCTTTTCCTTTTATTGGCGGATCACAAACAACTTATAGGTGCATACCGCCACCTACTGTACATGAGTGTGTAGCTCTATGGTTCCACCTACTATATTCTATTTTTTTAATTTTGTGTTATGTAAAAATAAAAACAATGCTTTATTAATTACCATATTTTCCTCTCCATCTCCATCTCGCCCTAATATTCCCTTAATACTCCATTCTCTCCCATTTTCCATAATTACTTTCCTCATCCTCTCTCTTTCCGTTGCATATTTAATGCATTTCATCTGAACATGATCCACATTTTCTTTTCCTCCACAACCCTCACATATATCATTATTTCTCTTCCCTAGTATATACAAAAACTCATTCAGATATGTGTGTCCAGTTCTTAATCTAGTAAAAATTATCTCTTCCCTTCGGCTTCTTTCTCCATAATTTTTAATTATTACAGATTTTTGAACCCTATATAATCTTCTTCCTTTCTCATCTTCATCCCATATTTTTTTTGCCACATTTCTGTTTCTTTCTTTTTAATTATTGATTTCCCTTCCCCTTTCCCAAATGTAATCTCAACTACATTCTGCTTTCCTAAAGCCTTTTTAGCTAGCTTGTCTGCTGTTTCATTTCCTTTCACTCCTTCATGTACCGGTACCCAACAGAACAGAACATCTATTCCACATCTATATAACCTAAATAAACTCTGATAAATTTCTAATACAAGGTCTTTCCTATTATTTCCTCCTGAGTGAATACTTTCTATTGCAGCTTTTGAATCTGTGCAAATTACCACCCTGTCCGGTCTAACCTCCTGCACCCACTGTAAACTAAAAATAATTGCAAACATTTCTTCCTAAATAACATAAATAAACTCTGATTCGCCTCTAAGTGATTTCTAGCTTCGGGCCCCATTAAACCTAGGACCGCCTCTGTAGACAGATAAGCTTATTACGGTACTCTCTTTTCGTTCCTCCCCCATTTTTATTTATTTTTTACCCCCCTCCGCTCAGTGACGTCACGGAGCTGGAGCTCGCTCGTGCGGCTCCGTGTCAGGAGCTCGCGGAGGGAAACAGGGAAACAGCAGAAAGTCTTGGAGCGAGACGCGGAGCAGCGCCGCTTTCTCCCCGGACGCTGACGGCTCCGCCCGGGAACGACTTCTGGCCGCAGGGCGAGAGTTTCTACCCGACCCCGGGAGTCGTTCCGAGCGGAGAAGTTACCGCCGCTCAGGTGAACTCGTCCCCCCGGAGGGAGACGCGGGCGGCGTTGCGGTCGGTGTTCGCGACGAGGAGCCGTGAGGGTGGAGGTGGAGGTGGGGAGAGGAAAATGTCGCCGCGCTGAGCTCGGTTTTCACCCCAGAGGAGCAGCAGAGGAGGCGCGGAGGAGCGGCTGGAACATGGCCGAGGCTCGGTCCGAGGAGGAGGAGGAGAACCTGAGGAGAGACAGGCGGGAGCCGGTGGTCCGGAGACAGCCGCCCAGCAGCGGAGGTAAGGCGGCAGCAGCACCTGCTGACATCCCGGTCCATGGGAGAGCTGCCCCGGCCAGGGCCGGTGGAGAGGGTTACGGGGCCCGGGGCAGAACTGGGTCTGGGGCCCATCTTTGTTAAGCCCACCGCACCGATAAAAGCATCTTAATTCAGATTTAGTGGGAATTTGAGGTCCAGGTTGAATTAAATAAATTGTCTGAGTATAGAGAGACGTTTTTATGAGCAAATCAGACCCAAACCTGGACTCTCACCATCAGATTTTACCCAGGTTAACAAAACCGAGACACCAGGATTATTCTTTACGCTTTTGCAAAATTAAATCGCAAATTTTAATCTCGGTAAGAAATTTAAACATCTTAAAATCTTTTAACAAATGTAAAACTATTAAACAAATATATAATCCCTGGTACGTGTTAGAATTTGAGCATTGATGGGAGGCCCCTGATGTTTTTTTTTGTTTCTGCCTTGGGCCGGCTCTGGTCAGAGCCAAGTTGGCCATGTTACTCAGAATATAAAATAACTTTACCCTTTAGCTAGTCTGCATAACAACACATTTTGGGTGAAAACTAAATTAACGTGCGCTGGCCCTTTAAATGTGCAATGCTGTCCCTTTAAACATGGGTACTGTCCCTTTAAACGTGGGTACTGTCCCTTTAAACGTGGGTACTGTCCCTTTAAATGTGCGGCGCTGTCCCTTTAAATGTGGGTACTGTCCCTTTAAATGGCTCCAGAGGGACTCTGCTGTGGTATGTGGCGTGTTCCTGGGAAATTTAACACTGGGTTGATAAAAGAGGACCTTCCTCTCCTGTTTAGCTAAAATATCAGCAACTTAATGGCTCAACATAGCCAATCAGAAGCTGTAAATCAACCAGAATGATAAAAAATAACATTTTAAATGTTTTTATTTAACATTTGAGCCTTCTCGGGATGTTCTATAAGCCTTTATGTTTAAGCTAAACTCTGTTGTTGCGGCAACGGTCGACTCAGTTATGTTTGTCAGCAAAGCTGGAGAGCTTTCTAAAGATTACATTATTGTTTCTGGGGTAATTGACTCACTGAATATACATTAAACACCTGTGGCAAGTCCTAAATGCACAAAGAATTGCTAAATAATAATAATACAAGAATATTGCAGGGGTATTTAACTAATTTTCTCACTGGGGAGTAGTTTTATTCAGCCAAAAGAGAACATTTTGTTTCCTATCAAAGGTATTTTCGCTCTTCTAAACAATTATACAGAATTATGTGCTCTGAAACAAAAAAATATATATACTCGGCTTGTGTTGTTTTCAAATTCAGCATGTCGTCGTGTATGAAATGTGGCTATTTGGTCGTTTAAAAACATATATTAAACTTAGGGCTGGACGATAATTCAATTACGATATATATCGATCGATAGATCAATATATATAGTATGGTTCAAAATATAAAACAGGGGTCAATAAAAAGTTAAATAAAAGAACAGTGCATTTTAGCCTATCATGTAGATTAATACTACAGTCATTGCATCCTCCCAACCAATCACAAACCCAGGAAAGCTCCATCAGCCTTCAGAGAGTTCAGAGAGCACATGTTCTTTTTTCTTTTTTAACACTTACAGTTTTCGTAAAAAGTTGGTTGAATAAAGGGTTGTGTTTGAATCCATTTATTTAAAAATAGGTAATCAAGCAACAGCATAAATTGCCAGGGTTGCATTTAAAATGTATATTTTTAATTTTTTAGATAATTATCGATATCGATCAATATGATTTCTATTTTATCGATATGCTTTTTTTCTATATCGTCCAGCCCTAATTTAACTGTTAAATTGGTAGTAGGTGCTTTAATCAAATGTTTTTAGCCTTTCTTGTGAATGTTAGACTCCTGGTTGGACAAATATGCAGTCGCAGCAAGCTAGCTCACAGCGTCCTGCTATGTTTTTTTTGTAAATACATACAAATACATGCAAAATGACAAATAAAGTTGTCTAAGCTGGATTATTAACAATAACGCGCAGCAAAAAATGTGTTCTGAAGGTTGAACTTTAAATCTAGCTTCCTGGTTTTTACACGCAGTGACGCAGAGCGGCGTCCTGAGGGTGGAGCGCCTCGACTCCTTTAAACCGGCATTCCTTCGCCTCGCTGTCAGGCCCCAGCTCGCCCAGACTGAACCCGGGCAGCGGCTTCATCTTCACGTCTCTCTGACTGCCAGAATGCTTTCGGTTCGCTGGTAGAAACAGAAAGCAGTAATTTTTACCCCTCATCAGCGCATCGAGGCAGATTGTTGTCTGTGAGTCAGACGAGACGCCGATGCACCTTCTGCCCTGTGGTTAAGGTGGTTTTAATGACTTAAAATGGTCTTTTAGGCGGTTATAGTCCACAACAACAGCGGCTTCAGGTCCTAGCAGTTGTTTTGGTTTCCCTTCAAGGCTGTTTTTAAATGACCTTGGTTGCCAGGCTAAGAGCTTTTTGCAGGATTTGCAGTTCTGCGCTTGGCGGCTGGAGCCACAACAAGCCGGTTAAGGCCGTAAAGTCGCTGTTTTCGGTTATTTATAACAGGAAAATTACAGCTTACCAAAAACGTGGCGGCTGTAGAGTCCCTTTTATATGAGGTGACAGTTTTAGACTTTGATTTTTGGCCCTGAGTTCAAGAGGCGGGGAGTTTACGCGCAAGACAAAGCCTGACGTTTAACGTTTCTGCTTTATAGAGGGAGATGAAACGATAAGGAGTGTTGATTTTCTCCATGTTTACAGATCCGATAGGTTGTGTTTAGCCCTGAATGTCTGAGCTAAAACTTAGCAAAGTTTGATAATGAACGAAAGGTGGAAAGAGAAAATAAAGAAGTAAAGAAACCCGGCCGAACACCACGTTAAAGCAGATTAATTCAGTTTAACAAAAAGAGCAAAATGCTCCGTTTGGTTCAAACCGCGGCTGAGATAATAGCCCAGCAGTTTGTTTTGGTCTTTACTGATTAAGTTTACCTGGAGGGAAAAAAAATAAAATGTGAATATTAAGTCAAAATAAGCACAAAAGGTTGTTGTTTTGGTCATTTTGCTGCTGCTGTAATGTATCTCTGTCATGGATGCGCGTTTGGAAAGTGGAAGTGAGTCGGTTTTAAGTAACAGGGCATAAAAAGAGCGAGGAGCTCATGAATAAAGGAAGGTAACATCAAACTTAATTTATAAAAGGCTTTAATATACCATCAGGCACCCAAATGGCAAAGATAGAACCAATGAAAGCAACGATTAAAACATAAAAAGCAAACGACAGTGGAAACTAGAGCTGGGTGATATGGCGTAAAAATATAATCTTTTGATTTTATTCTACTAAATCTGATTTTTTTTTACTCCTTTTCGTTTCACGAAAAGAAATCATTTTGAAAAACGTATTTTCATGTCAAGCGTTTCTTCTGGGAGTCGACCTGAAATCAAAGCAGCTAAAAACAGGCTGTGAACCAGGCTGGTAAAACAAGATGGCCGCCCTGCCGCTGTAAACAGAGAAAATGTAACTAAATGTTGCTGCTGGTGGTTTTATTAAGACTGAGCCGAGAACAGACTCACTACGAACCAACTTTATAGAAAAACACTGAGTAAACGATCAAATTAAAGAGCTTTATGTTATGGTAAAAAGAGTTTTCTGTTTTATAATATTTATAAAATATATTTCCATAAACATGTGTTCAGCGTTGCTGCTGTTCCCTTCATGGGATCAAAATAAAATCCAGATTTTCCCGAATAATTAAATCTTAAAGAATTGTGAATTAGAATGAATCGATTTTAAATGGATTTATCGCCCAGATCTAGAGGAAAAGCTGGCCTTCTAAAAAGGTCAGTAAAGAGTGAGAGCATGAAACCATCTCTGAACCAATCAGAGACAGCCTCAGGTTTCCTCTCTGCCTCACAGAGGAAGCAAACAGGTTAGCATCGCTGAAGATAACTCCTCTTCCTCCTCTTCCTCCTATGAGGTGATGAAGACGTTCTGATTCGGGCGTTTTCTGACTCTTCAGCAGAGCTGCTCAGGTTATCGAGTTACAATCAGCAGCTCTGAGGACCGCTGGGCTGCAGGGTTCTCATATTTCAGCCTCCTGGATGCTAACGCTACTCCTCTGTGATGTTTTAGCTGCTTTTAGTCTCAATGTTTTCTAGTTTACTGAGGATTTTACAGAGCAGCGACGTCCAAGGCTTCAATTCTGACGTGTTTGCAGGTCTCAGAAATAACTTATGAATCTATTTATTTAATATTCTATTTATCTAATAATAACCTACAAAGAGGAGAAGCTAAATACGGCTCTGTAGGTTTGGCTTTAATGCATTAAAGTAACTTCAGATGGACTCTGGGCGGCAAATGTAGAGGCCCAGTGTGTTTTCTTTTTACCGGATTAGTTTTTATTTCCATTTGTTTGCAAGTTGAAATCTAAATTGCTGCTGGTTTAATCCTTGTTTTATTTTAAATGTTGGATCCTTTCATTGCTCTCAGACTGTGGGGCGGATCTGAACTTGGTTTCACCGACTCCTTCCCCTGTTCTTCTTCAAAGTCACTATTTTAACTCTCATTTTAATCATTGATTGCTTTCTTTGGTCAAAACACAACAAGCCCATTTCTAGCATTTAAGATGTTGAAAACAAGTCAATTATTATACCAACAAACCTGTTTACCCAGCTCTGTAGCCGAGCTTTAAAGGCAACATTTACAGTAAACTTCCTAGATTTTTAATCACTTTAGAGCTTTGATTTTAACATATTTAATCACACGTTCTGATTTTTGTGTTTGTGTCCTTTAAACATCCGCATCCTTTAAACCTTTGGCTATATTACAGCCATTTAGAGATGCGTTTATGGCCGTTAGCGCCTCGGTGCAGGAGGCAAACACCAGCAGAGGACCAGGTGACGTCGGTGTGATCACTGATCAACAGCCGGCTGCTCTGAAGATATAAAACCATGAAAATACGTTAAATTTTGTCGTTTCTATAGGTTGGATCTGGATAATTTATAAAGAAAACCAAACACTGCACAGCACCTAACGGATGAGCCTCGATTCACCTGCCTGGGTGATGATGGATGACGATGGTTAAATATAAAATAAATGGCATAATGGTCGATATTTTCTCTGTTGTCTGCGTAAACGCGCCATAAGGCCGCTTGTTGAGATGATCTTCAGGAATCCCTCTAAAACAGAGACGGTGGAACGCTCTGAGCGCCTCCATCCCATAATTAACCCTGACGTTTGGTAAACATGGGATGTTTTCCTCTGCTGCAACAGGTCAGAACCGCCGCGGCGTCTGCGTTGTCATGGCTACAGGAGACGGCGATAAACGAAGGTGTTCCAGGTGGTTTCATGGCTGCTGCAATCAGGAAATTAATGTTTTCTAATCTAGATTTTTGACCTTTTTTTAAAAAAAAAATCTGTAATCTCACTCTACAAGATAATCAAATTAAATATAAACATCTTTTCCAGATTATTAGATCATGAAAATAAAGTCAAATCTCCTTTTCTTTACTTGTATTATTGTGACAGAAGACCGATTTTGTTAATTTAGCTTGTGGCAAAGTTACCGTAGAGGTAGACCTCCTCCGTTAAGGTGTAAATCAACCAGAACAGAACCGAGACCAAAATGGGAAATATTCTCTCGCTAATCTCTGCCTTTAATTACTTGAATTACCTTAATTCTGCAGGTCAGAGCCTTCAGTTGAAGCCGGTTTCACGTTTACGAACAGAAGATGAAACATGGAGGGCTCCTCTCACCAGGAGAGCAGCAGAAAGCAGCAACGCTCTGCACCATCACTGGGAGTCTGGGTGCAGACGTGCAAAAAGCCTGGAAATAAACAAGAATACATCCTTTACTGCAGAAGGAAAATGTACCATGGAGCAGAGCTGGACAAGATGCATATCAGTCAAATAGAAATCCTATTGATCTATTAATATTTATCAAATATCTATTAATACGTTCAGCCGGGGCCATTTTATGCTGTGGCTTTATGTTTTTACATAAACACACAACTTTTGACCAGAACTGCAAGGTTTTAAAAAGAAAAGAAAAGAAAAAAGTGTTTTCTCTGAACTTTATGAAGGGGGCGGGGCTTGGTGACGGAACCTGGTCTGTGATTGGTTGGATGTGATGACTGTAGCGTTCAGGGGTTCCACAGGTTCTTAGAAAGTCTTAAATTCATAGGCTTATCATGTGCAAGTCTTACATTTATTTAAATATCTTACGCCCCTTTAACCCTAACCTCAAACGCACAATAAAATGTAGCGATACATCCTAATATCATATAAAGAGGAAAAAATTTAATGTTGTGGCCATGGGGGAGTAACTGTGATCTGAAACCCTTTCTAGGCTCATTATCCATTTTTACAAGAAACAAACTTGGATATTCTGACAACTTAAAGGCAGAGATGTGTGAGGAAAAAACGTCAATTAATCTGGAAATATAGCGTCTCTTCTGCTGGGTACAGGCTTTCTCCTCACCGTCTCAGATGTTTATTTAAAACGAAGCTTAATGCAACAAGTAAAACCTCTGACTCTCCAGTCAACCAATGCCACATTCTTCATAAAAACTTGCATCATTACGTCTTTTAAATCCGACACGCTTGTTTCTTCTGACTCACATTAACACGTTAAAAGCTGAACGATGAAATCTAACAGCATGAGTCGAAACATTTGGAGCGTCGTGGCTCCGCTCCCCGAGGACTCGCCTCAATCTGTTGTTAATTTTTCTGGCATCTGGAGGCTTTTTCTTTCCCTTTCAGGAGGATTTTTGTTGTTCTTTTGTCGCTCTGGCAAATGAAGCTCAGTGAAAACCTCAAGAAACAATTAAATATTGTGAAATATTAAACATTCGAGGCTCCGTTTGCCCGCCAACGACTGTCTTGGTGTCCGACGGCGATAAATGGAGGGTTTTAGTTTGTTGAACAAAGCAATTTTAATCAAAAAGTCGTGCATCTGAATAACTTTAAACCAAACAAGGCTTTACTAAACCTGAAAATAAGCCTCTATTGAGACTTTATTCAGGAAATTTGATCAGAATAAAGGTTAAATCATTTTTCTTTTATTTTGCAGAAAGTAATCCCTCAAAACAAAACAAGTTTAATACGGTTGAGAACTTCTTGGGTAGAAAAACATTGGGTCTTTTCGCTTTAACCTTTGACCTCTGAGCTCCTGCTGTGAAGACAGAAAGCGTCCCGATGACGAGCGCCGGGTAAAATCTGCTGCGTCGCTCCTCTGAGCGCGGAGCTGAGGCCAACATCTGGAAGCGTTAAACCCCCCCCAGACGACAGCCAATCACAGCCTCACTTCCTGGAGGCTCTCTGCCAATCGGGGGAGCCGGGCCAGAGCCGACGGGCGGTCCGGTTCGAGTTTCAGAGGCTGAGAAGATAGAGGAGCAGCAGACAGAGGAGCGGAGGAGATCAACTTTCCGCTTTTGAATTTGCAGAAGAAGAAAACAAAGGAAACGGGCTCAGATGAGCCGAGGTTTTGCTTCTTTAGGACTCTGAAGAGAACCGAGCCGACCTGGTTTAACGTGCAGACTGTGAGGAAAAGCAAGGGAGAGGAGGTAGGAAATGGAAAAAAATCTGATCCACGAAGGGAAAATCTTCCCCTCTCTAGTTTTTGTTCATCTGAAAGTCTTAAAAAAAGAAGTTAAGGCTGAAAGTTGAACCTGGATCTTTGTTTTCCTGTTTTTTCTTGCTTGATGCCGACCTTGAGCTGCCAGTTTGATCATCTGAGGGATGCGGCGGACTCTTCCTGTCATTGTTTAGCTTTTAGAGGATGGGACCTCTCCTCTGTCTGTCAGCCGCTGCCGTGACACCAGAATAAATACCAGGAAAGTTTTAACAAAGATGCAGCGAAGGCTCAGAGCTTTGTTCGCTATCTTCACGTTGCGGCCTCTTGCTGTCGTCTAAGAAAACTTTTAAACTGATTATTTATTCGTTTCAACACGTTTAAAGTAAAAACTAGTCCACGTCCTCGAGGAAAGAGATGGAAAAAAGCGGTTTGTGAGGTAAAGGTGGCGTCTGTGTCAAAGCTCCAGTAATAAGGGGGAAGAAAATAAAAGGCAGTGATTCATCTAGTGGAAACAGAAAATGAGATGAGCTCATCACTTTTTTTTTTCTGTGTTTGTGTGCAGAGCAGCCAGCCTGCAGAAGAAAACGTGCGTCTGTGAAGCTTTCTGTGCTGATGTGTTTGTTTTGTGCAAAAAAAAGGAGCAGGAAGCAGAGCAGAGGTGTCCCAACCTGTGGCCCGGGGGCCTTTTGTGGCCCGCTGAATGATCTTGGCCGGCCCCCAATCACAGATCAGACTGGCCTAAATTTGGTTCAGCCTGTTCAGACGGTTGAGGCGAAACACTTTGGCAGTTTTCACCGATACAAGACCTTTAAAAAAAGAGACAAATTAAAATGTTCCTAAAAGGGAAAATATAATGTGCAACATTTTTTTTTTTTATGTTTTATCGGCCAAATTTTTTTTTTAAATACTTTTTTATTGAGCATCAGTGTTACATCATATAATTTCAATTACAAGAGACATGATACTCATATTTATATTTTAACCCCCCATCCCAAGAACATTTGACACCAATCCAGCAAGAGTAGATAATTGAAGGTAATACAAAAATAGATGAGAGCAGTGTAAAAAAAGAAAAATATATTATATATAAAAAAATGTGTATGTATGTATATGTGTGTGTGTATATATATATATATATATATATATATATATATATATATATATATATATATATATATATATATATATATATATATATATATATATATATATATATATATATAATCAGTTTTATGTCAGCGATGAAACAAACAAGCAGCTTAAGATCAGTGCTTAGTGCTAATAAGGCATACCATCAATTTTGAGAAAATTTAAGGATTTTAAGTGCGCCTTATAGTCCGGAAAATACGGTGTACACTATACCCAATCATACCTTTCGTGACAAATCACTATATATGATATATAGATAAATAAACCGGCCTGCTGGAATGCCCTGCTTCCTGATCATATAAGTGGCCGGTTGAATTCCTGTGCTGTGGACAAACACCCAGCATGTTTCACAGACCCACTGCAGCTCTTAGGGTGACGACGACGTGGACGAAAAAAGGGAAAGTTGCGTCATTACAGCCGATGACGTTGTGATATTCACCAGAACGTCTAGGTGCTCGTTTTCTCTGACGCTCTTTATTTTCAGAAAGCTGCCAAACGGTTCAGTTTACAGATGAAACTCAATCCGCCTTTCTTCTTCTCCCCCAGGTCGCCCCGACAGACGTAAACCGGAGCACCGCCTCAGGTAGGAGGTTCCTCTGCCCTTCGTCTCTTCTGGTTCTGCTGGGTCCAGGAAGTGTGCTTTTTATTTATTTTTTTATTTCTCCCACATGTAGGAGGCAGCTGGGTCCGAGGGGACGGGTGTCTGACGTTGAGTCTTTCTGATCTCAGCCCGTCTGACCCGTAGTTTCAGATAAAAGTGTGGATTATCAGGCCAAACAGAACAAAAGGCCTTTAACTGCAGCTCCTGCTGCCTCGCAGACTTCCACGTTTAGCTTTCCTCCCCTCTTACTCACTCCTCAAAGTATTTAGGCTGTTGGCTGGTTGGCATGGGGACCTGTAAAAGTCATCGGGTTTAAAGTCCCCCCCTCCCCCCCAGTTTGAGATTATTCATTAAAAACAGGCGAACATGAGCCGTCACTTTAACCCTCTCTGGCTCTGCACCGTGTTTTTTTTTTTTTTCTCGTGTTAATTAAGTGACGTCCTTTAATCAGAGGCTCGCTCTGCAATAATTACCTGCAGCTCCTGACCTTCAGCTAAACACATGTTTAAAGCAGCAAAACAAAGAAAGCTGTGAGTGCAGAGCACCGCAAACAAAACCCCCACAGAGGATGACTCAGGGCCTTCAGATGCATCACAAAAAAACTGGTTTTAACTTTCCTGTAGGGCTGGGCGATGCATCAGCTTTATCTATTAATTCAAATTTACAGTTTAGTAAGATTTAAGTTTGGGAAAATCAGGATTTTATTTTGCAAATACTCTCATTGGGCTTCCATGAAGAGAGAAGCTTGCAATACTGAAGATATGTTTAGGAAAATATAGACTGTAGGTCGCTCTGGACTACAAGTCCCATCAGTCAAAAAATGTGTCATTAAGAGGGAAAAAAAAACATATGTCGCAGTAAGACATTTATTTCACACAATCCAAGACTAAAAACTGACATTTAATCTGGTAAACCAATTTATTAAATCACACAGCTGCATCTACAACCCGCTGAATAATATAAAACAGACCTGGGAGAATGAATGGAGTAAATTAGTAACTACAGTAATACAGTAATGTCAGAATGTTTTTTTGTTTTTTTACCATAAGAAGAGACAGTTTATTAATTTCTTTCTTTTTTTCAAGTTAGTTTGAAGTTACACCAGTAAAGTGAAGCCTGTTCTCAGTTCATTGTGTAAAACTGCTAGCAGCAAACATTTAGTTTTATCGTCATTGTTTACTACAGCAGGGCCGCCATCTTGTTTTATAAACATGTTTCACAGTTTCGATTTATTTGCACTTTGATTTCAGGTCAACCGTAAAGCAAGTTTTTAAATTAATTTCTTTAATCTTTTTTTTTTTGTGAAATGAAAAGGACAAAGAAAAATTTAATATAATACAATCAGAGATTTTATTTCTGAGCCCCACTTCCCTGTAAAACTAGACTTTGAAAAATTACTTCTAAGTCAAAATGCAATGGAGACTGAGAAAAAGGAAAAGCATTCGTAAATAAATACTGATTAGGAAACTTAAATGTCCTAATAATAAAATATCACAAGGCTTTATAGGCAGGTGATAAATGCATCTAAAGGTGAAAATCACCAATTACATGTGAGGTATGATGCTTATAGGAGAGTTAGCATATTTACTTTAATCTTGACTTAGTTCAGATGCCAAGCTGTAGTGCAGCTTTCCAGCTCCTAACTTAAAGTAAATGCTAATGTAATGCTATGACGTTAGCGTTAAGTTGTATAAAACAGTTTAAATCATTCTAATTAATTGTTTGTGCAGTTAAACTGATATTCCTGTTTGGCTTCAGTCAGCTGCTAAAGTTCAGCCTCAGGTGATGGACTTGTTCCTGCCTGTCCTCCTTTACTGAGGCTGGAACAAGGAGAACAGCCCTAAGCTGCTTTAGATCATATTTCTCTGCTAGATTACAGCTTTATTATTGGTTAAATAGTTAAATATGGAGTTACCTCAGGGCTTGGGCCAACCTTCTTTACCAGCAGTGTGCTTCCACCTGCGTCTAATCAGTATTCACTTTATTTCTGGCTACAAACAGCCGTATTTCTCCCTGAAGCCTGATGAATAAAGTCAATTTCTTTGACTGAGATCATGTCTTCATCACTGAAAAGCTCGACTGGCCGCTGAGTTCGGCTCTGTTGAAGGCTTCTTCCTGTAAAAAGTCCCAATGCTGCACATCTGGGACCGTGTGTTGGCTCTAAATATGACAATATTATTGGAATAATGGTTAATTGTCTTTAATTTAATACAATTAGGACAGCATGGGTCCTATATAACCAAATATAAATGACAGTGATTTGTTTATTTTTTACCTTTTTATAGACCGTTGCTGTAATTTGGCGCTGTTTGAATAAAAATGAATGGTATAGAATTGAAGAACTTTATTGTGGCGGTTGCATTTGTCTGTTGGAGTATCATAAAAACATTATTCGATTATTAATTTTTCACAATTCAGAATTAATGTAAATTGTTCTTTGATCAATAAGAATGAGAGAAAAAAATATTTCTGTTCACATCATTAAGATGAAATAATAGTCATTGATTTTTACATAATTTTGTTCCTCTGTAATTCTCCATTCTTAGAAAATTACCAATATAACCTTTATATTAATAATACATTTTATTTAAAAGGCACCTTTCTGGACACTCAAGGTCATCGTACAAAAAAGATAAAAATGCAATGTCAGTGTTTTTGCAATGTTTTTGCATTGCAAATGCAATGTTTTAACTGTATGGTTTTTAGATTTTTTTTCAATAATATATATTTATATAGATATATGTAGTCATTTTTCTATGTGCAGCACCATCAAACATCAAACTATGAGAAAAAAGCAGGTTTTTACAGTTTAAAGGTGTTAAACATGCAAAATTATTTATTGCAAAGAAAAAAGTCCAGGGTTATTTGGTGAATTCAAAATAATGTATAACATTTTGCTTTCTCTGCGATAATAAAGATAATTTACGTGCATCCTGGTATTCACTTTGCATTGCTCTTTTAGGTTTTTCACTCCTTTTTAACTCTTAGTGGGACCATGACAGTCCTGAAAATTTCTTTCATAAAATATATGGAACCTGCAGTAATTAAATGTCCTGCTCTCTTTACACAGTGACCTTTATGGGTAAAATAAATATCGTTTTAGTATTTTAGTCCCTTCTTCAGTGGACGCTGCCTCCAGTTTGGCTGAATGATTCTGTATTTTTGCACTTACAAAAAAGAGATAAAGTTTCCATTGAACAATGCAGTTTCAGAATTTGTTGCATATTTTCAGGATAAAAATCTTAAAATAATCTAATTACCTGCACACAGTCCACCGGCCAGCATCTAGCCGTTATTTGTGGTGGTTGTTGGTTCTATGAGCCTTTCTGAACACCAGCTGAGCTGCTTTGTCAGAGCAAATATCTTTAGCATCTGGTAGAAATTCCTAATTTATCCAGAGAATATATTTTAGTGCTGATTAAATGTCCAGAGATTATTGTGAACACGTCAACAGGCCTTTTAATTCCAGCATCTTTTAAAGAAAACGTATTTTTCCACTGGGGGTTTTTATACCTCTGAGGTTCACCCACCTGCTTGCTCTCCTTCAGAGACTCCTGCTCGCTGTAAAGCGTATTTTGGTATCTAGGACAGAAGTCTGGGCCAAAGGTTTTGCACATTTCTTTTTTTTTCTTTCTGAACATCTGGGCTGTTAAAGTGCAGAACTGGCTGAGTTTTACCACCGTTTTTTTATCCCTGTTTTTGTGTTTCAGTCTCTGCCCGCTCTGCTCTCGGCCAGGCGTGATGTAATGGAGCGAGATCCGTAAAAACTGTCTGCCGGCCTCAACGCAGAGGCACCAGATTCTGACTTAAAACTATGAAACCGGTCAGAAATAAGCGCTGATATCACAAAACACGTCTGACCAAAAAAACGGAAACTTTATAGCGCCTCATTTACCGCATTTCACTTTAATAAGTGGTTATTTTTCTGTAAACTATGTAAGCAACAACACAAGATAAGATGCTTTTTTTTTATCAGAGGTTAATTTGTCTGTGTTTATAGAAAACTGGACAAGGAGAACCTCCAGTAAAGAAAGCTTTGGATCCAAAACGAGTCAGAGATTCATCTTTGCGTAAACTGAGTTTCTCTGTCATCTTTTTTAATCTGTCTTAGAATATTTTCCTTTAAAGGTCTTTAGCCACGTTATATGTTTATAAAAAAAGACCAAAAACCGTTTGATCATGATAAAATAAGGTTTTATACACCAAACCTCCATCCTGATGGTGTTTTTTGATCGTCCTTTCTGTTGATATAAATAGCCCCATGGGCACGATTAGTAAATATAAACAGAAGTGGCGCCATCTAGTGACAGTATCGCAGAACTGTCATAATGCCGGTTTGCTTATTTTATAAATCAAAATTAAATAATGACGGACTGAGCCTGACCCTCTGCAATGCCTCGCAGTAAAGCAGCAGCTCAGCGTGATCGAAGACCAACGTTATTAATTAAATAAAAGATCTACAGTAACTTTAAGAGCCTCATATCAGAACATTTACTCACGTCAGTCAACTCTGCGGTCACATCTTTTTTTCCACTGGATCTTGAACCTCTTTTCATTGTTTCGCCGGAGATGCTAACAGCTGTTAGCCTCTTCCTTGTTTATCCCTTGCTGCGCATTCGCAGTACGTACTTCCATTTATATTATAAATAAACACAAAATGCTTTGTTTACTAACAAACTGAGCAAAAACAAAGCATAAAACACCAAAAATAACAACTAATACACCAGCTGGACGTGATAAAAACTTTGTATGCAACCAGAGTGAGCAGATGACATATATAAATTTAAAAAGTCAAATAACGTAGCTCTGCACCTTTAAGAGCCGACGGCTTTGGCTCCGTTTCAGACTTTCCTATGATCCTGGAGCTTCTGAAATATCTTGAAACCTTCTTTAATGATTAAAGTCCGATTTTTATCGACTCGGTCGAGGAAAAGTTTCTTTGTTCTGTGTTTACAGACAGTTTGGACACGACTGATGTTATTCTAGGGTGGATCCTTGGCTTCTCAGCTACTTTCTTCCTTCTTGGTACCAGTTTGATCCAGATTTCTTTCTTTTTAGTGCTTGTTCTTTGAGTAAAAAGATCTGAAGTTATTGATTTAAGTTCACTTTAAAAACACTGTTTATTATCTGTATATTTTGCGCATTTCTTGTTATATTTAATCACTACCATCCTCATTTTTGTTTTAACATCAATTTATTGAAAATGTCAGGTTATTCCTTCGTTTTTTGGTGAATTTCACTCGTTTTTATCCAGAAAAAAAGACAGATGTGGGAAAATTAGATCTAAGAGCTATTATCCTGACTAAACCACCAGGGGTTTGTTCACATGTTTATTGATATTTTGTTTAATTTGTCAATATTTTAGTTGTTTATGTGTGAAAATACCATCCATTGCACCACGTTTTTCTGCATGTACATAAATTATCAGACTGGATCCGAACCAAATAACTTGTAGAAAGTAGCAGTAATGAAGACGTTGATCATAACCAGCACTGAGAGCATGAGGAGGGTAGAGATTGACCGAGGCGTTTCTCTCTGCTCTGTCTGCAGCCAGGGTCCTCTGTCCTCCATCAGAGCCGTCATCAAGAGAAGTAAGTAGAAACCTCTTCTCACCTTTTCTGTGACATTGGTTCACTAAAAGCCGCCTTAAAGGCAGATTTACTGCAGTTTGACGAATCAGAGAAACGGACTTCTGGTTGTGAGATCTGATGATTATTGAAGCACTTTGACTGTAAACCAGAAACCAAGGCAGCAGATACTGAAAGGATCGCAGCGTTATCCTTATTTAGGCGTCAAGGCTTCTGTCCCCGACTGTTTATCTGAGTTTTTTAAAACTCGTAACAATGTTCGTCAAAATGCATTCGTGTGGTTCATGGGTTTGCAACCCAAAAACGGGGAGAGTTCTTGTTTTTCATGCAGAAGCGGCTCTGATTTATCAGTGTTTGACCTGCAGATCAGAGCTGATCTCAGGTCAGCTGACTGGTGCTTAGATGCTGTTTAGCAAATAAAAAACCCTGCAGCAAAGATTTCAAACTTTAATCAAACCACTGATCAGCGTTGTTTGGATTTGGACCTTCTTAGGGGTGCATTTACTTATTATTATTATTATTATTATTATTATTATTATTATTATTTGCTGTTATTTTTCCACTGTTACACAAGCTGTACACTTTATGCTGTTGGAAACGACTAATTTAGCAAATAAAAAACCCTGCAGCAAAGATTTCAAACTTTAAGCAAACCACTTATCAGGGTTGTTTGGATTTGGGCCTTCTTAGGGGTGCATTTACTTATTATTATTCGCTGTACACTTTATACTGTATCAAAGTGTCTTATCTTCAGCGTTGCCCCGTACAAAAGATAAAAGATACAGTAGAATATTAAAAATGTGGGGGGTGGACTCACTTTTGTGAGACATTGTAGCTTCTAAAATAAGGACACGTAGCCTTTTTAATGCTCCGCATGTCCTGCTTCTATAAAGTTGGACGTTTTCTTTTCATGTGTATCAGGTCAAAGTTTTAAAGCTGGATCATCTTATGAAATCTTCTAAATATCCTGGACGTCTGTAGCAGAGTTTTAATACAGCCGTTTGGAGACAAAAGTTTCTGGCACAACTTCACCCGCCTCCAAGGTCAAAGATCTGAAACGACTAAAGTACTCAGGAAGCAGATTTATTAGCTGTGCTACCGGGAGTTTGGTTTAAAGACATTAAAATAGCTGTTTAAAGCTGCTTTTAAACATCTTAGTTGCATAAAAACACTTTTTTTCTGGTTATTGGCCGTGTTCATGAGAGGCTGCAGATGATCCAGAAATGACGGGTCAGCTTTAGAGCTCCAGCCTAAGGTTCAAGGTTCCTTTATTTGTAGCTGAAGGTAGTTTTGGTTTGGTTTAAAATAAACTTTTACAAACACACACACACAGAGTGGGAAACAAAGAAGAACAGAGCTCGACGTGATCGAAGCCATAAAATATAGCCGTTCTCAAAGTGCTCAAGAATCCACAGATCAGAACCAGATGGAGCTGCAGTCCTTGGCGAGTTTCTGCCATCGCGGCATTTTGTTTTTCCTCAATCCCTTTTAATATTTTCCCAGTGTTTGTTGCTCTCATTTAACTTTGTGTGTTTGTGCTGTTTCTTTTTTATCATTATTATCTCTTGTCAGCTTCGAGGTCCACCACTGTGTCAGAGGCGCCCAGAGACAGAGAAAGAGAAAGAGACAGGAGGTAAAACTTACATCTCCTCAGAAATAAATCCAGTGTGCATGCACTTTAAATAACGCTTGATTTAAAGACGTTTCTGCCATTTTTACACGTTTCTGCAATTATAACCCTGAATTCAGAGCGTCCCTAATCATCTGAACAAGTTTTCACTTTCATGGCTCTTTCTGGAAGGATTCCTTTAATTTAGGATTAACTCAGCTACATAGTGATGAACCTCCTATCTGCTGCTCACCTCCGTCCAGTTAGAGCCTCGCTTTAAAAACAATGGACGCTACGCAGAACGTTTTAACGTTTACAGCCCTGTGCGCTGAAAGGTTTACAGTAAATGGTAATCAGGTTCAAATTCTGGATTTATTGATTCATTTTACCAGAACATGATTCAGTTTGCAACAGACCTGTTTTTAAATTAGAACGGTTTTGAGCAGAACCTAAAAATATAGAGTTCCGTTTCTTTAGACGGATACAGTTGTCCAAAAATAACAGTTTTATTTTTAAATAATGTTCGATCTGATTAACAGGAAACAATTAAAACTAACAATTACATATTAATTACTAAGAACCTTTATGGCTAGATATTAATACCGCTACAATTACAACTTATTTAACTTTAACTGAAATATTTGTTCCTTTAAACCTGATTCCTTGATGCTTTATTAGTTTATAAACAAATTGATTTTTCCTTCTTTGCTCATCAGCCAATAACTTGTTTTCCTCTTTACCACTTCCTGTTGTATGTCGGTTGCTAGGCGACCAGAGATCACCATCTTAGCCGCGGAGCCGCTGCCCTCCACATCCTGGTTTCCAGGAGCTGCCGCAGGAATCCCGCCTCCTCCTCCTCCACCCGCACAAATCTGGGGAGCCACGATCGCTCCGACTATTCAGGTGAGGGGGATTGGGTCTGGTAGATGATGCATCCACCCTAAAACACGCCCATTTCCTTCTATTTATAGGTTTGGCATTGAGCGTACAACTATTACTGCTGTCTGATTATTTTTTGACTGTGATATCTTGCTGTGTGTTATGTGTACCGCATTTTTTGGACTATAAGTTGCATCAGTCAGAAAATGTGTCATAAAGAACAAAAAAAAAGGTATATAAATCTCACTGGACCATAAATCACATTTATTTAGAAATTTATTTCACGCAATCCAAGACTTAAAAACTGGCATTTAATCCGGTCAGGCAATTTATTAATTTACTCAACTGCATCCACAACCGGTTGAATAATATGAAATGGGGTAAATTAGCATAACAAGCTAACAAGCAGAAAGTTCTCGTTAGCGCATTTAACGGCCCGTTACGCTGAAAGTTGTCGTAATTACGCCTAAATCAGACCGTGAGCGTAACGGTGCTACGTGCTAAGCTAACAGTACGACACGTATGTTTCAGAGCAACATAAAGCTGACTTAAATCAGAAGTTGTAAACGGTTCGGACATCAGAGCTGTAAGCTAGCGCTAGCTGCTGTTAGCTAGCGCTAGCTGCTGTTAGCTAGCGCTAGCTGCTGTTAGCTAGCGCTAGCTGCTGTTAGCTAGCGCTAGCTGGTGTTAGCTAGCGCTAGCTGCTGTTAGCTAGCGCTAGCTGCTGTTAGCTTCACAGACGGCCCAATAACAGGTTCTGTCGCGGTCTGGTTCCTTCAAGCTGCATCACACAACGCTCTGCTGCATGAATACAGACTGAAACAATGAAACAAGAAACATGTGTTCAGTCTTTGTTGTCTATAAGTTAATGTTTTAATTCATTATTAAGTGGTACAGAATAGTTTTCACAAGCCTAGAGCGCCCTCTTGTGGCTACAGACAGTAATGTTTACCCTTGGTTCGTGTTGAATTACCATTTATATTTGATACACAAGTCACACCTGAATGAATATAAGTCACAGGATCGACCAAACTATGAAAAAAAGTGCTTCTTATAGTCCAAAAAATACGGTAACTGTGTATTCTGAGCCTCTTCATAAATTTTGTCATGGTAACAGATAATAACAACAAATTTTCTTGATTCTTGTGTGTATAAATTGCTGTCAGCGGTTCTGGTTGTTTTTGTTTTAGCTGCCAGGTTTTAAAGTCTGGGAAACTCATTTTGTTTCACCGTCGCCTCCTTCCTCAGCCGCCTCCTTCCTACGAGGAGGTGATCAGGGAGAAAACGCAGGAGCAGGTTCTCCTCCCTCCTGCTCCGTCCTCTCCTCCGGTCTACAGGACAACCATCGCCACGCAGACCGACCCAGGACCTGCTCCTGGGCCCGAGGAGAACCGCGGTGAGTGACTCCTTCTCTCTCCTTATGTTCTCCTGTTCGTCACTAAAAAGGCCGACGTCTGTTTCCGTACCCAGAAAGGAGACAAGCGAGACCGCCCCGCCCGCCGCCCCCATGCACTCCCAGATCAACCAGCGTTGATGACTTCAGCGTCGCCTCCGGCCAATCAGCAGTCGGCTCCTCTGAGACGAACAGCGTCGCTACAAACACGCCTCCTGAGCTTGTAGCCTGCAGCTCTGCAGACGCCCAATGCTCCGCCGTCCTCACTGAGCAGCGTTTACCTTCAGCCTGCGGGACTCAGACCGACCAGCGGCTCCAGAGTTCTCCTCCAGGGGACGCGGCTCCTCCTCATGTCCAGCCGGAGCCTCCCAGGCCACGCCCTCGCACTAGGCTAAGTGGCCGGCCGGTCAGCAGCGAGGTGAAAGTCCAGACGTTGGTGAAGCTGCGCGACGACGGTTGCGCCACGCTAGCTGCCCGGGGCGACGGCGCAAAGCCAGAGGAGAGCCAGGGGAGGTACCTCCAGGAGCTGCTGGAGGCGTTCAGCTCCGACGACTGGGGCTTCCCCGAACACCACGACGGCGGCGGGGGCAGCCGGTCAGAGAGCGAGGAAGAGGACGGCGAGGACATGGCGACGCTGAGAGCCAGGATCCAGGCGTTCGAGCAGCAGCAGCAGGTCGCCGCTGGTAGCCGTGGAGACGCCGCGGACATAAACGCCGGGAGCGTCGAGGGTTTTGTCGTTGCTAAGAGACCCGAACCGCGACCACGGCCTCGCCTCCAGGGGCAGCCGGCCAAGTCCGTCCCGCCTGTCATTGCTCCCAAACCCAAAAGCTTTTCACCGCCTCCCAAACCCTCCAGCAGGGGGTTCTGGGAGGACGGAGCCGCCCCTGAGGCTCCGCCTCCTGCAGAACCGACAAAGTCCGACCCGGGATCAGAGCTCAAGACGCCCCAAACCGGCGAAAAGCCCTCCGTGTCACCGAAACCTCAGAGCGTTACCGAACCCGCCCCTGTCCCGGCGCCGAGGCCTCCTCCGCCCAAACTCACGCACTCCGTCAGCGCCGGCTCCTCCCCGCCGAACCCCAGACCCCCCCGCAGGCCTCCGGTGGCCCCCAGAGCGAGCCTGGGAGCTCCTCCTCAGCAGGAAAGGAGCTCAGCGGAGGCAGGAGGTGAAGCTGCGCAGGACAGCGTGACCCAACCCGGTGGGTGTTGTTTTAAGTCAGCTTAACATTTACATCTGGAGTCACTGATCACATATTCACACTTTTTCCTCCCAAGAAGTGAGATAAAAATAGTCATGGAGGCGTTTCTGAAGACGTTTAACAGCTTGTTTTCTTTTTTTTATTTTTTTTCAAAATAAAAATAAAAAATCTAGAGAATAAAGCATAATATCTTTCATCTAGTGAAGGGATGTCAGACTCATTTTGGTTGAGGGGCCGCATTCAGCTTAATCTGATCTCAAGAGTGCCACACGAGTAAACTCATTGCAAGATTAAATATAACTAATAAATGTGGACTTGTTGTTGGTTTTTATATTAAGGTGCGACTTTATATTTCACTTTTACACAATATATTATGAATAACCTCAGCGTTTTTAAGAAAAGTATGTGCAATTTCAACAATACTTTTACTCAGTTAAACATTTACTTGTGCATTATGCATAAGAACTGATCACAGTGATTGTACAATGTTGAAAAACATTTATTCACATTTTTTGGAACTTAAAAACACTGTCCTGCATGACAAAAAACATCAGACATAAAAATGAAATTAAAAAAAAACATAAAAATTAAATTTTTCCACACCTGAAGCTTAATCTGCTAATTAAAACACAGCGCCCCTCGTGGACAATATAGGAACTGCATATTTTCAATTAAACGAAGTACATGTTTTTTTTCAATAATTGTTTTGTCATTCTCTTCCTTTTATCTCCTCTTTCTTTCACCTTTTGTTTTTTTTCTTCTTGTTCTTCCTTTCCTCTCCTACTTTCCCATTTTAGTGTCCATAACATTTGAGATATTCCCCGCATGAATCATAATAAAACTATTCACATTCATAAATCAAGCGGAGCACTATGGCAAAAGCAGTACTGCTCCACTTGTGAAAGTCAAATCTGATGAGCTATTTTTGGCATTAAGACAACAATTCTTATTGCCACATTGCCAGACAGGACACTGAGAAAAGAAAAATATATATATATTTTTAATAATGATAATGCATTTAGCCACCGGGCCGGACTAAATTTTTCGGCGGGCCGGATATGGCCCGCGGGCCGTATGTTTGACACCCCTGGTCTAGAGGCTTTAGCATCTACATCAAGCTGCTAGACGTCTTTGATAAGCTGTAGTTTGCTCACTGTATCTCTGTTTAGGATGATAGCCTTCCTCCATCTTTGGAGTGTCATATTGATTAACATTTCAGTGGATCTGAATGACCCTGTGATTCTGCAGCCCTGGTGATCTGTACAGCTAAGGCTCCAGTTTGTAAAAATCTCCTTTTTTTTTCTTGTATTCATGGCTTTGCCTCAGCAGTAATGGTGGTTAATCTCTAAAGGTCTGGTCTCATAAGCGTACTCTAGTAATCCGATATGTTGGTATGGTGTTCTGTTAGCAGACATTTGCAAGGCTCGGGTTATTTGCCAAACATTTGCAACAAGGAAGTGTCCTGCTTCCTGTTTACGCTGCATATCAGCCAGATAGCCTGGATGGGCTGCTGCTGCTGCTGCTGGAGCTGATAAGGACATTATTGACTGAACCACACAATCACTCCCAGATGAGCTTTATTGGTGGTACTTATTATCACGCTCTGTTTAACTTGGAGGTTGAATGATGCAGTGCTGATGTGCACAGACTGGTAGAAAAGGGTATTTTCTAAACGGCAGGAGTTAATGGTGTTAATTACAATCGCTCAAGACCTGGGATCATAAAACCAGTCAGTAGTATCTACACTGATCAGGCATATTGAGTGAGACCACAGACAGGTGGAGTCATTAAAGCGCCTGATAATGTTCGGGTGTCTTCAGGATAAACATTAACCCCTCAGCTTCTCTGTGAAGAAGAAAAAAAATACATACAATGTTATACCAGGCAATCATGGAGGTCCTTCATATCCTACACAACAATGGCTAAATACTTCACTGTATCCGTTATTCCTTATTTCAACTGCAACGTTTTGTTTTTCCTGTTTTCGATGCAGACAAGGGTCACCTTCAGTCATCTATGGGTGGTAGTGGCAATGAAACGGTGTCATTTATCCATCCCAGAACTGGGAAATTATTGAGTATAAGCAAGCTAGCATGCAGAGAACGTGGTGAAAAGCTCTAAACAAGTACTAAAAATCAGAAGTAAAAAGTATAATCTAAAAAATGTCCATATGTATTCTTTAGCTACATACTATAGTGGAGCGGATATTAAGTCAAAATACTAAACCTTCTTCCAGAGCTGTGTCCTGATGCTGTGGTGCAGACCTGAGTTTGAACCCAAAGCAGTGATGACAGTGGTTCAAACTACCATCGCCGCCCGTCAGCCTATTGGTTACCGTGGCGACCGAACACGAGCAGGTGTAGACGCGTTGCTGACTAAAAGAGTCGGTAGCCGCGCTTCTGTTACAAATTTGATAAACCTTGTTGATATCTTCTGATGTCGAAAAAACAAAATTCTGCAATTGCAACATTTCCGTTAAATAAGAATTGCGATTAAAATCACACGTTAACAAGTTTGTTCACGCAGTAACAAAACATGGCGGAAACAGATGCTAACCTTACGAGAGATTTTCATATTTCAGCCACGGCACCGCCGCTCTTCATCAGCCGAACGGAGAAGACGTCGGCGTCCTACTGAGCCATTGAAGTGGCTAGCCCCTCATTCTTGGGAGCGGCTACGTATGCAGCGTTTTAGGGAAATTTGTGGTCAGCGACACTTTCTGGAAAGGCTGGGTATCATCTAGGACAGGGGTCGGCAACCTTTACCACTCAAAGAGCCATTTGGACCCGTTTCACACAGTAAAGAAAACACTGGGAGCCATAAAACCCTTTTGAAATTTTAAATTAAATCACACTGCATATAACACATTTTTTGCGACACAATGGACCGGGAGCAGAACAAACACATCTTTGCCTCTTTTTTTTTTTGTTTTTTGTATAAGTACAAAACTTTTATATTGTTTTATGGAAATCACCAACTCTGCTAATGTCAGAGTTTTTATTTTGAATAAAGCTTGGTGCGAGTAAACGCACGTCATGGTTGGATTATTTGTTTTCATCCCATATAAACGGTACTTTCCGAATACTTTTCTTTTAATCTGAACACATTTTAATCACATCCGGGAAAGTTACGCACGTAAACGAGCTCCTGTCATTAACCAGCTAACAGCTGCATTAGACGAGCTATCAGACATTCAGGCGGAGTCCTGCGCAGCTGAAGCTCTGACTTCAGCCGCGCAGGACTCCGCTCACAGCCTCGAGCCAAGCGCAGTTCGCTTTTCCTCACTTTGAAAACGAACAAATGTCAGATATAGAAACGACTCTTACCCTGCTGTTTAGCTCTCTTCACCCTCATCAATGACTCCATGTTATTTTAGGTCACCGTGTTGCCCTAGTCATTTGTAGAATTTACTACAAAAAAACAGCATCTGAAAATGCCGCCTTCTCTGCTTATTTCGCTCTGCAGCCACTCGCAAGCATTATTTCTTCTTTTTGAGTTTATTGGCAGTTGGCAAACATCTCTTCAGTGCGCATTACTGCCACCAACTGGTGAGGAGTGTTCGTCAGCCAGCACTGACGAGACTGCCTGCATGAGGTACACAGCTCTGCAACATAATTGTTTTCAACAGATGAGCCGCATCAGATGCAACAAAGAGCCGCATGCGGCTTCGGAGCCGCGGGTTGCCGACCCCTGATCTAGGAGAAGCCGGTACGATACGGTTCTCGATATAGCTCAGCTTGATTTGAATTAACTCCAATATCGATATTTATCACTTTCAAATTAATGGTCAAAGTCATTCAATCAACAAAACCAGCCAAATATTATATTTATGTTTGATTTATTGATAATAAAAATAAAATGCATTTGGTTCAATGCCTTTAATGTGTCACAGAAATTTGCACAAACGTCTGATTTTAGGGACGAAGGTGCTTCAGCCATTCTGCAAATTCGTCTCACTTGCTTTTCCTCGCTGTGAACAGTAACATCACGCTGTAATATCGCCCCCTATGGGTTTGGGAGGATAATGAAAGCCAGATTATCGATATTAAATTGTTTTTAAAAACATCGATATTAATCTTTGTATCGGTTTTTATGTGCAACCCTACTGTTCATTGATTAAAAGAAAATGTCAGGTATTCTATGGCGGTAAGTAAGAGATTTGCATTAAGTTTTTTCCGACGTGCGTCTGGATATTTCCCAAAGACTGAGCAGACAATCATAATATCGATATTAAATCGTTTTTAAAAACATTGTTGTATTGATTTTTATGCACAGCCCTACTTCCTGGGAAGTGTTTGCACCAGATAAATCGTGTTTTTCAGTCATCATTTGGGTGGATGCTTCTTTGTTTCTCTCCTTTCAGCTTGTATGACAACAAACACCGGCAATACAACGACAGCAATTACGTCGTGTCCGTTTGCTAACAGCTAGCGTCTATCTCAGCCTAATAACGTAGCAGGATTACATGGCGATATTTAGCAGGACTCAGTCAGAATTAATATTTTGGCCGGTAAAAATTATGCTCGGCCAACTTGGCCGGTGAATCAGGAAGTTGATTTGTTGGTTTCTTCTCAGGTGCT
This sequence comes from Fundulus heteroclitus, assembly GCF_011125445.2. NCBI lineage: Eukaryota > Metazoa > Chordata > Actinopteri > Cyprinodontiformes > Fundulidae > Fundulus > Fundulus heteroclitus. The sequence goes on from NC_046374.1 coordinate 33,387,168, forward strand.
GCTATGTCATTTAAGTTTTTATAATATACATGACAGATAAATGACTTGTTAATATTTTTCTGAACTGAAACGATTTCTGAAAGAAAACTTGTAACTGTGAATGTGTGTTTTAAACTCAGTGATTTTTTTTATTTGGATATAAGCCTCTTTTAAAACCTTTTGTACATAAAGCTGAAGCGTGACACCAGTGAACACACGGAAAGTTCATTTATCCTAATAATCAGGGTATTATCTGGAAAATTACACAGTAAAAAGTATCAATTTATTGTCCTGGAAGGATTTTTAACATTTATTTCCTTTGCAGCAAAAGCAGGAAGTGGCCGCCCCGTCGTCAAACCGGCAGCACCGACTTCCCCTCGCAGAGCCAGCGGTGAGACGACAGGCCCTGTGTGTGTGTGTGTGTGTGTGTGTGTGTGTGTGTGTGTGTGTGTGTGTGTGATGGTTGACACGGATCTGGATGTCGCTGCAGCACAATGGTGCCGTTTGACAGCCTTAGAGACACAAACGCAGCTCATTGGTAACGTGGCAGAAACATGCAAACATGCGGGCAGATTTTATGCGCTGCGTGTTTGTATGCGCCTGGCCGTTTGGGTCCAGCACAAAGAGGGGAGGCCTGTGTTATGCAATCTAAACTTTGCGGGAGAAAAATGGGATGATTGTGTGCGACGAACAAGCCCCCAGTGTTGTTGTGTGCCTGAAGCGTGCAGACGGCTTGGTGTGTGTGGCTGGCCGTGTTTTCAGCTGTTTTTATTGCCTCTTTAAATTCGGTCGTGTGTGTCGACCAATGGATGGGTTCTGTTGTCTTCCCTCCGCTTCCACTTAAATGTCCGCTTCTCGAAGCAGCAAAGTATTGTCATCCTGCACGGCGTGACAAAGAAAAACATGTCAGGGAGAATCCAGGCTCCAGAAACCAGTGCATGTGGTTAAAAAAAAACAAAATGATTGAAATCACCAATCGGCCAGTAGCTCAAAGCAGACGGGCATCTATGTTCAATTCAATTTTATTTATATAGCGACAATTCATGATGACCGTCATCTCAAGGCGCTTTCTAAAGTCAAATTCAATCAAATCTTCCAGATTGGTCAGAAAGTTTCCTCTCTAAGGAAACCCAGCATTGTTGATAACTTTGCAGCAATCCCTCATACTGAGCATGCATGAAGCGACAGTGGAGAGGAAAACTCCCCTTTAACAGGGAGGAGAACCTCCAGCAGAACCAGAACCAGGCTCAGTGTGAACGCTCATCTGCCTCGACCCACTGGGGCTTAGAGAAGACAGAGCAGAGACACAGAAAGCACAGAAGCTCACATTGACCCAGGAGTACTTTCTATGTTAGATGGTAATAGCGGGTGATCTGCCTCTCTGGATGATGTCACAGCTAACAGAACGCCAGACCAGGGGTACCTTCTATGAAAAAAAAGACATAGAACAAAACCTGATGCACATCAGTGCAGCTGATGGATGGATAGACCAAAGATGAACAACAGGAATCATGAGTTGACTGCAGTCAGTGACCCAGACACTCAGCAATGATCTGTTTGTGAGATTAATATGAAACATTAGAGACTTTGATTTTCAGTCCTGTTTATTTCTGTGAGTTGCTCTGAAGGGGTTCACCGTTTCCTCAACCCTGACACACACACAGGAGCTCCCAGGAGCTTCAGCTTTAGCACAAAGTGTGGACCTCCTCTGTAGAAAGAGGACAACCAAATCATGTTTCTCTAAAGGTTGCATGTAGAAAACCAGCGGAGAAGAATGAGAATTAGAGGAAGGTTCATGTAACTTAAACTACAATTTGAGGCCAGCAGAGGGTGCTGGTGTCTCAGCAGAGGCTGTTGCAGCAGATAAACAGACTAAGCAATGAAAACTAGATCAGTGAGGTAACTGTGGTAGAAACTACAGATCCATCTGCTTTGGACCTGTTTGGACCTGTAATACAGGAGCAGACCTCATGTGACGGGTAAAGTCAGGTGTGGTCAGGTTAGGAAAATGTTATATTCCACAGCTACATGTTTGATGTGATAGAGCTGGGCTGTATGGAGGGAAAAACTAAATGTATCATTGAAATATGGTTGGAAAAATATCTGCAGAGAAATCCTGGGGGGTATTTGTATTCCACCAAGGTATTTATCTGTCCTTAAGTGTTAAATAAATATAACTAGACAGCTGCTCTACTTCTTCCAGCTCCTAATCTGGCTCCCAGACCGATTGTGGTACCACCAGCTCGTCCAGATTCAAACCCAGTTCCTCCTAAAGCTCCGGCTGTCAACCCTGCTGCAGCCCCCAGACCTCCAGGACCGCCCAAACCCCCAAATCCAGCTCCGGCCCCGGCCACGAGGAAAGGCTCCAACCCTGCAAACCCAGCGTCCTCAGACCCTTCTGTCCCTCAGCGGTAAGAAAAACAATAATCAATCATTCATAACAGGAATGAATAGTTGGACTGAAACGCCTCGATTGAGATCATCTCTACAGGAGGAATGCATCTGTTACAGCAGAAGTACATTTTGTGTTTTATAGAGATGATCTGAAAGCTTTGGGTTTACTGAAACGCTATAGAAGTCTTATTATATCAGTTTTCAGATCAGGATTTGAGGATTAATGTAGCGACTATTTTAGCCATTTATACCACTACCGTATTTTCTGGACTATAAGTAGCACTTTTTTTCATGGTTTTGCCGATCCTGAGACTTATATTCAGGTGCGACTTCCATATCAAAATGTAAATGGTAATTCATATTAACCAGTATGAACCAAGGAGTAAACATTACCGTCTATAACCACAGGAGGGCGCTCTAGGCTTGTGAAAACTATTTGCTGCCACACCACTCAAAAATTAATTGAAACATAAATTTAGACAACAAAGACTGGACACATGCTTGTATGTTTTTTTTCAGTCTGTATTCACGCAGCAGAGCGTTGTGTGGTGCAGCTCTAAGCTCTCCGCTGACAGAACCTGTTAATGGGTTGTCTGTGATGCTAACAGCAGCTAGCGCTAGCTTACAGCTCTGATGTCCGTGCCCTTTACAACTTCACTGATGTACGTGGTCTTTATGTTGCTCTGAAACATTCATGTCGTACTGTTAGCTTAGCACGTAGCACCATTACGCTCACGGTCTGATTTCAGCGTAATTATGACAACTTTCAGCGTAACGGGTTATTACACTAAAACGTGCTGATAAAACCTGCAGGTTGGCGTTAATAATTTACTCCATTCATCCTCCCAGGTCTGTTTTATGTTATTCAGCCTGTTGTAGATGCAGCTGTGTGATTTAACAAGTTGGCTTACCAGATTTAATGTCAGTTTTTAGTATTAGATTGTGTGAAATAAATGTCTAAATAAATACGTACAGTCCAGTGGGACTTATACATGATTTTTTTGCTCGTTATGATGCATTTTTTGACTGATGTGACTTGTATTCCAGAAAATACAAAACTTTCACTTAAACCTGAGAAGGCCAGAGTGAGCGAACTGGTTATTCAGAAGCTTTCATTGTGACGTATTTATTTTTGAGAAAGCTCTGTTTAGTGTTTTCTAAAGTGTTTTTTTTTTTTTTTTGTTCTGGAGAATCAGGAGACAGACGAGGACCAGAAGTTCAGACGGTTTACGTTTCGTTTCATTCATGTCGGGTCTTCGTTTTTTCTCTTTTCCAAGTCCGCCAAGTGTTAAGCTCCTCCCTCTTCGTCCTCCACCAATCAAGTTGGCTCCAGGCAGACCGCCGCCCCCAGCCCTCAGCTCAACAGCCTCGACCAATCAGGTCGCTGCCCCTAGAGCTGCACCTGCTGGACAGACTTCCTCAGCTCCTTCAACAGCCAATCAGATGCAGACACAGAAGGCGGCGAAGAAAGGACCTCCTCTGCCGCCCCGGCCCAAGCCGGGCCACCCGCTGTACAGCAGCTACCCGGTGCTCACACAGAAACACGTGAAGATGATTAAATCCCAGCTGGTCCTGCTGGACCTTCTGCAGAATCTCATTTCAATTTGTCTCCCAGAAACAAGAAGTGCTCATCGTCCTGGACGATCCGAGCCCTGCTCCCGCCGAGCCGCAGCCGTCGAGCGAAGGGAAGGAGGAAAGCAGCGTGGAGCCCCTCATCTGCCCGTCTCAGTGCCTCCTGGATTTGGACCCACAACCACAGCCAGTCCAAGATAAGGACAGCGAGTCAAAGACGGCCTTAGAAGACCTCAACCAGTTAGACGTCCAGGTACCGCTTTTTATACTGTGTTCAAGATGGCAAAAAATATGTTTTAATGTTTTTATTTAAAAGGTTTATTCTGGAATCTGACTAAATATTTAAAGTAAAAAGACTCAAAAATGCAAATTGAGTCTTTAGTCGAATTAGTCCTCGTTACTCAGAAACAAAGTTCAGCTTTGCACCTTTAGTTTTTCTCCCACTGCTGGTTTTAGGTCTGTAAACAGGAGATAATGCGCCATATTTAATAGTGAAAACAGGAGGCACACAGGCCACTGTTTAAATAAAATACTTTTAATTAAACAAAAACTTCAGAATCAGTCCATGTATTCCTAGGATGTCTGAAATATTTTTTATCAATCAGATATTTAAAAAAATAAAATTAAAGAAGCATTCCCAATTAATTCACCATTTTTATGAATGAATGAATATTTTATTTACAATACATAAGAGCACCTGTGAATAATAGATAAAATCACCGCAGACAGAAGACTTTACAATCAGCATCTGAAAAAGGACCAGGCTGAAGCACACAGCTTATTAACCATAATAATCCCATTTAAAAAAAAAAAACTATTACCAAGAATATCATTAAGAAAATAGATGATTATCACAATTATTTAATGAACAAGTAATCCTTAATTATATTACATTTAAATCACCTGGCAACATAAACATTTATTATTTTGGATTTTAAAGAATATAATTTCAGATCATCATTAAGGCCATTCCACAACTTAACACCAGAAGCTGAAACACATCTATTTTTATATTAGTCCTTACATATTTCAAAAAAATATGTAATCCTCTTAAATTATATTGTCCTTTTTAATAATTAAATAGATTTTTGAATACAAATAGGAGTACATTTATCTAAAAAGCACTACCAGAATTTGTGAATATTCAATATCCAAAGATTTGAAAGTCAAGGATTTTACTAATAATTCATTAGTTGGTTCTCAATGTCTAGCATTATTTATTATAATTGAAAAAATAGCCATAAAAATCCACCATTTAGTTGCTAAAGAGCCAAAACTTATGAATCTAATAAAGCTTCTGATGTGAGACTAACACCACTAGGGGGCAGAGTAACTTGTTTAATGTGGCAGCCCACAGAGGCAACTTATAAAGAAAGTAAAATGTTTTCTAGTGCTTTCTACACAAAATTTCATATGGAAACCTTTTTTAAGGCATGCAGCTAAACAATTTTCTTTATTAATAGATCAATTATGTATTTTTTAACCTTTTTATGTTTAAAAAGCTGTAAAATTCTAGACAACGGAGAAGTGAAGCCATCACATTTTTACACAAACAAAGAGAAATAAGTGGCGCTAACTGAAGATGATCAGTCGTATGATGAGAGTATTGGTATGAAACAGTTTTTCTGTGTCTTTCCTTCAGTCCATCCTCTCCGTGCAGCCTGCTGAGCTCAAAGAGCAGCCGGACCCTCCAGCTGTCAGGTCAGAGAGAAACGATGAATCTAAGCCAGAAACCCTCAGGGCCAGATGCTAATCCAGTGTGACGTGTGCTGCCTTTCTCTGCAGCGGCCCACGCTGCGTCGCTCTGTTCGACTACGAGGGAGAGGACGACGAGGAGCTCACCTTCTCCCAGGGCGACGTCATCGCCCTGCTGGAGCTTGTTGGCAAGGAGTGGGGGCGGGGCCGCATCCACGGGCGCACCGGGTTATTCCCCCTGAACTTCGCAGAGGTGCTGGAGCCCCTCCCAGAGCTGCAGCCGGAGCCATCGTCAGGAGAAACATCTAAACATGAGTCAGCAGAAACGGGAGAGATGGAAAAGTCTGGTGAGATGAAGGAAGCTGCTCCTCTCCTTCTGTTTAGTTACTGTTTAACTCTTAGGTGGCTGAAATAAGTTTCCGCTTTAACGCAGAGGGGAAGTTGGTATTGTCTACAAAATATCACGTTATATATATTTATTGGATAAGCAGCTAGTTTTTCCAACATGTTTAGGTATTAGTCAGATATCAGATATGGTTTTAATTTAAGCATCTTTTTCACTTGCTACCTTTTTTCTACAGCTATTTATACATTTTCTTTTCTAAAATCATTTTTTTCATTGCATTTTTTTTCATAGTGACCGTCAAACCGTCACAATCAGAGGTGAGTGTAGTTCTATTTTCTATTTTTCTATAACGTTTTCTATTGATGCCGCCTGGTTTATCGTTTAAAAATATACTATAATTAATTAGAAAATGTCAACACAGCACACATTCTGTGAGTTTGGCATGATTATTTGTGCTAGAGCTGAGTTTTATTTGTGTAAACAGGCAGAGGAGTGGGCGGTGGCGCTGTTTGACTTCCTGGGTCAGACTGCAGAGGACTTGTCCTTCCACAAGGGGGCGCTGATTCAAGTGACGGAGCATGTGGATGCAGAGTGGAGGAGAGGACGACTGGCTGGGAGAGAGGGTCTCTACCCCGCCGCTTTCACTCAACCCTGTCAGGGTACAGAGCAAAGAACCCCCTCAGTTATAAAGCAGCTTCCTGAGGTCAAAGCCGCCATCTTTGCAAAGCGAAGAAGAATAAAATCAGACAAAAAGCTGAATTTGCACTTTAAGTTTGGCTTTTCAGTCTCTTAAATATAAGTTGATAGTATTTAAAAACATGTTTTACCTTTATATCTTGTTGAGTGATGAGTTTATTCACTTCCTGACAAGTCGACATATTTTTCTTTTTTTTTTAAGCAGCTCAGCCAATCACAGGCCAGCAGTCTGCAGCTAAAGGAACGGCTAAAGCTCTGTTTGATTTCACAGCAGAGAACCCGGATGAGCTCACCTTGAAGGTGCGTGATGTAAAAGCGTTTTCTTTCTTAGATTAACTTCTTTGCGTGTTTTTAATAATGACGTTGAAGGATTATTTTATTCTGTCGCTCCTTCTGTAGGTCGGGGACATCCTCACGCAGGTGGAGTCTGTTGATGAGCAGTGGATTGTGGGAGTTGCGGGCGGAAAGCGCGGGATTGTGCCTAAAAACTACATTTCATTCCTCTGATGTGGAATATCTTCAGTCAGCTGAAGAGGGAAAGTTAAAACCACGTCGTTAAACTACAGGATTTTTCCTGCCGGTTTGTTTTTTGTTGTTTTTTTTTACCTACAGTGTTTTTAGATGACGATATGAATTCGTTCCAGTATTTTTTAGACTGAGATTTTTCTTTTTTAGCCAGGCAGAAAGGACCTAAATAAGCCTGGATTGCTTTTAATGGTCGAGTTGTTACTGAAGTGCGAAAGGAGGAAGTCTGTATGTTTTGTTCCTGATTTGGACGACTGAGATGAACGGGAACGACGACACAATGACGGACCGTTACTTTCACCGTTTCACCTGGACTTGATCATTTTTTTAGTACCTACTGTTTTTACCTGACCACTAGGGGACTGAAGCTTCAATTTTACCAGCATGAGATCCTCAAAGATCTTTTTTACTTCTCATTAATTATTTCTTTATTCTCCGTTTCAAGTTGTTCAAAAGCAACTCTTGTGTTCTGTCAGTAAAAAACAAAATATGCAACTGATTCACTTTAACTCAACCGTTAATTGATTGTGGAAAATAAAGGATATTTTATCCATCTCAAGCATCTGGTGTTTTGAAAAAATACATGAATAACATGACTGTAAACTGCTCTGCCGCAGAATGATTATGGTGAGTATGTTGTTTTCAGGTAAAACACTGTTTTTGTTACACATTTGTGCTATTTTTATTTAGTTTTATAATTAAAAAGGTTTACTTAGTTGAAATACTGCTATGCTTCATGTAAACTCTGCTTGAGCTTAAGGATGTTCTTAAGTCTAAGTTGCATGCTACTGTTTTGAAAGGTTCCCTTCAGGATTTTCAGGTAAGGAGCAGAAATCATGGATCCGTGAATTACAGCAATTCTAGGTCCTGAAGTAGAAAACAACTCCACCATCAACAGCTTTGACATTCAGAGGTTGATGCAACGAATTAAACACCTTTAGAAGGATTTCCACAGAATCCTCTTTTTAAGCACATGTAGTCCAAGATCAATTTCCCCTATGGGGACAATAAAGTATAATCTAAATCTAAAAGAATTCTCCAAAGGTTCTGGGTAAAGATGTTTTTTGTTCAGAGGTAAAATGTGTCTCGGGGTTGTTTTCCTTCCTCAGGTGTCTGATTAAAACAACCTCAGGTGTGTTTCCCCCACCCTGGTGCGGTTCGGTTGGGTAAATGTGAACACCGCACCGGTTGGAGGAGGTGGTCTCGGTTCGGGTCCAAACCACTGAGCTATATCATACACTGGAGTGCTGATTTTGCCGAAAAACTGAAGTCACTGGCCGCCATCTTGCTACTCCCTACTTTCACAGAATCCCATAGGATTTGGTTGCAACAACAAGCAGTTTTCTGGCTGAGTGAAAACGTTTCACAGGTAATTCTACAGTCAGTGGATGTACTAACACTATCAACTACTAGGAAATTAGGTGCTGAAATATTTTACATGTTATTTATATTAAATATATATATATATATGTATATATAAGTATGTGTATATGTATATATATATATATGTATATACATATGTAAATATGTTTTTGTATATTGTTATTTATATATTTATAAATGTTAAACATATATATTTAAATTAATAAAATGCAAAATATTTCAGCACATGACTTTCTCAGTACTTGATATTTTTAGAACATAACATAAAAGTATATGGCATTTGACATTTTAAAAGTCTTAAGCCCCCCCTGAACATGAGAAAATCCTCGTTATTCGATGCTGTAGCACACATATTCCCTAGTTACTGGGGGGAAATAGGGAGTACCAATATGGCAGCTGGTGGCTTCAAAGCAACTCGTTCAAACAGCGGGTGATTAGCCCTCCAGTGTATTATATAGCTCAGTGGTCCAAACCCCCTCTAGAGCGGCTCCTTCATGGTGTGAAAGTGAGCTAAAGTCGTTTCTTAGACAATTTTAGCGGTATACCACAAGCTTGAGCCAAACCACTTTCCGTAGCCAGGTTTGCAGTGCATTGTGGGATGCAGTAGCGTAAACAAACTGCCGTTATTTACAGCCAGAGCCATAGCGATATGGCTCTGGCTGTAAATCTGTAAATCTTCAATCTCTATGGCGCTGTTTACAGCTTTTGACAGCTCCTGTGATTGGCCGGTCTAGTCAGGTGACTGCTAACCCCGGAAATGGTTGTTGTAGTTGATGTTACCATAGATTATCCCGGAGTAATGTTTAGTCCGCTACCTCTAATAACATCCAGGTTCCCATGCACAGCACCAGCTCTATGTTTTCCTCTATAGTCTGTGGCTTGTTGAGCTGAAGATCTGACAATAATCAGGCTGGGTGTGGTTTATGAAACTGCTCAGCTGATCAAAAAAAAAAAAAAAAAAACATGATGCGTCACAGTTAATCCCCTAGCTGACAATGGGAGCAATGTTATTTTTGAACAGCTTCAGATTGATTTCTACATGATTTTTTCTTCCCTTGATAGAATTAAGTTTAAAAACTACTTATATCTGTTCAGGCTATCTTCGTCTGATCATGTTTGGTTGATGATCAGACACTTGGCACAAACAGGAAATCTGTAAGCACACGTGGAAAGGTAGAAGAACACAAATGTAATGTAGATAATGTGTGTGCATTTAAATGGATATAATAGATCAGTGCTCCGCATAGCTAGACTTGATGCAAACTACTAGTCGTAGGTCTTCAGCCAAAGGCTTCTTCAGCTCTGCTGTCACTAAATGAGTAAATGGTACATTTCACACAAAAAATAAATCTTTAGATTTGAATGTAAAGACAAAATCATTACGTTCACAAATAGTTTAAGCCCATATTTGAGAACTAACTAAAACCATCTTTAAGTTCTGAATTTTATACACAAATTTTCTTTAAAAAAATGTTATCTAAGCCATAACAACGACTTTTTGGGCAATAATATAAAGCTTGGGACTCAAGACTACAGACATTTGAATTGAGAAAGCTTTCTGGATGGGAAGCGAAACGTATTTAAACTTTGGAAAAAAGTCCAGTAGTTTTTTTTTTTTTTTGTTTTTTTTGGAGTAACACCCAAGTTTTATCATCTTGCCCAAATGCAGATTCTTTCAGTCTCTAATTCCTAAATCTAATCACAAAGGTATTCTTTTTTCTTTCATTAAAGTTGCTTTCTTTTTCCCCTCAGATGATAACAGATGTATGGCAGAGTCATTTCTCATGAATATTAGGACTCCAGCCACAGTGAGATGTCTGTCCACGTTTCTCCATGTATTTCATGTAGTTTATCTCTGCTGTCACAGTATGTCAGTTTAGTAACAGGTTTAAAATGAAGGAGTTTGACACTGACAGAAAGCAAACATATTGTTTTATTATTTTAAGCTACATGTAAATGTCTGATCACTGCAAATTGAAAAATACAGAAAACTAGTATTGCTTTTATTTTGGTTCAAACACAAACACTATAAAGGATAAAATCAAAAATGTATGTCCCTAACATTTAAATCAGGTTAACAATGGACCCAAATGGATAAAAGGAAAGCAGTTTTACAACAGATAAATATGCAGTAATTCAACTAAGCATTTAATTACATGTCATTCATTGATAAAACCCACAAGCATCCATGGAATAGAAGCTCAAATATATGTCTACAATTTAAGTGGTTGTGCAAAACATTTTAAAATGACAAACGGCACAGAATACCACCGTAAAAGAAAAAACATGTGTATTGACATTTTCACAAAGGGAAAAAATCAATAATGTGCCGCTTTTAGGTGAGACTGAAAAACATAACTGGGAAAGGAGTCAACTTAAATCTCAAGTTTAATGTTAACAACTGTATAATGTAAGCTTATACCAGATTTACTATAAAATATAATCCAAGGAATGGGATTATGTGTCACTTTATTTACTGATTTACTTGCTGCAGCATCAATTTACAACCCTGCCATTGTAAAATTACATAATCAAAATTTATTTTTGTTTATGTGGTATTTTGAAAATACATAACATGATTCCCTGCTTTAAAAAACACCAAGAAACAAACAGCCTCTTAGCTTTGAATTTGAAAAATAGAATTCCTGCTTACATCTTGATAAACTTCTGAGCATTTGAGTAACTTTTAATTTTTAGGGTGCAATTAAACCCAAGCTATGAACTGAGCCACTCTCTGTCACCTATTTCACTTACTTTTTGAATTTAATGATCTCTGCTGTGGTTCCTGTGGCACGTGAAAGCCAAATCCCAGCATGAAGCGGCTCAGTGAATGTGGTTATTTCTCTGTGGAGGAGAATCATCACAGCTCCAAAGACGCTGTAGAAAGACAGAATCCCTGCACTGTGATCCAGGTACACTCCGACTCTGGAGGAAACTGGACCTAGGATGGAGATTTCATCTCCGTCACTGTAAAATGTGTAATCTGTTGTGCTGCAGCTCAAAGCCCAAGAGTTCTCATTCGAACCAAAAGTACTGTCGTCTGTGTTCCCTTCTCTTTCTATATCCCTGTAAGCGACGGCTATTTCAACTGATCCCCCGCTCCACTCCACCTCCCAGTAATAACGTCCAGTCAGACGTGATCTACTCAGGACCTGCCATCTTCTGGTGAATCTGTCTTCATGATACAAATACCATTGGTCTTCGTTAGTCATTGTAACTTTTCTGTTACCTTCAGATAATTTCAGATATTTGTGTGCTGTGTTGGGATCCAGTGTGAGTTTTCGCGAATACTTTAAGAAGTCAGTTCTTGTTGTTGGTTCTGATTTGGACTGTGAGACATAAACGTTCATAGCCGGATCTACTTTCATGGCGGCATTCACTTTCATTGCTTCATCCACTTTCATGGCTGCATTCACTTTCATTGGTTCATCCACTTTCATGGCTGCATCCACTTTAGTGACTGGCAATGTGGTTTTTGTCTGTTCCTGTTTCAGGAAGTCCTGTAGTTTCTCTCTGAGCTCTGACACAGCTGCTGTCACATCTTCAAAGTATCTCAGAGGACGAAAATTGACGCTGGGTGAGTGTGTAGACTCACTGAGTGCTGACAGTGAGGGGTAGTTGAGGAGAAACTGGTTGTGATCCTCTGTGACTGAGAGCTGCTTCAGCTCAGCGTCTTTCCTCTCCAGCTCAGTGATCTCCTGCTCCAGCTTCTCCTGAAGCTCTTTGACTCGACTCCTTTCAGTTTCCTGCTGGGATCTGATCTGCTGCTTCACATCAGAGCTTCTTTTCTGGATGAGACGGATCATCTCAGTGAAGATCTTCTCACTGTCCTCCACTGCTTTATCAGCAGAGACATTGATGGCCTCCACCTCCTGTTGAAGCAGCTTCACATCTTTCTCTTGGTCCTGGATTCTCTGCTGGATTTGTTGTCGTCTCACCTGGAGCTCCTTCTGCTTCTCAGCCCTTTCTGCTGCAGCTGGGACTGTTTCATGGCCTTTATGTTCATCCATAGTGCAGAGATAACAGATACACTGCTGATCAGTACGACAGAAGATCTTCATCACCTCATCATGACGAGAGCAGATGTTCTCCTGGAGGTTTTTGGACGGATTCACCAGCTTGTGTTTCTTCAGTCCAGGGACATCATGGTGAGGTTGGAGGTGATTTTCACAGTATGAAACCAAGCAGAACATACAGGACTTAGCAGCTTTCATCTTCCTCCCAGTGCAGATATCACAGGCCACATCTTCAGATTCAGCATAGCAGAGATCAGCTGGAGCAGCTTGGAGTCCAGTCTTCTTCAGATCCTCCACCAACTCTGCTAACATGGTGTTTTTCATCAAAACAGGCCTCGGTTTGAACGTCTGTCTACACTGAGGGCAGCTGTGGCTTTGTTTCCTGTCCTCATCGTCCCAAAAGTTTCCAATACAGTTCATGCAGTAATTGTGTCCACAGGGGATAGTCACCGGAGTCTTCAGGAGATCCAAACAAATGGAACAGGAGAATTTCACAGAATCCATCTGATATCCTTGCTCTGCCATTTCTTTGGCAAACAGCTGCTGAATGATAGGTTTCCTTTCCTCTGAAGCCAATAACTCGTTGCTTCGCAGGTCCGTAAGGTTTCAGTTCTCTGAAAGGGGAGTAACCAGGAAGAGCAAATGTTTTGTCAGAGCTAGGAAATAGTTAACCCTCTTCCCTTTTCTCAGAGAAATGGGAGGAGCAGCTTTTCCAGGAAGTATTTTGTTTGCCAATACCTCGTCAGCTTTATCTGGCATGATTATTTGTAGGCTTTTGCTGGTCTTTCTGAGTCATTTAAGTTTTATAATTTTAGTATTCATGTTTTGTGAGAAATCAGTTGATCGAAGAGAGCATGTCACTTTTCTTAGAGATATATAACTTATATTCTGTTGTATTTAACATACCATTTATGAGCGCTATTTATCTTATATTTTTCTTTTTCTTTTTGAGAAAGTCAGATGCAGAAATGTTGAGTGCAACTCTTTTTATACTTGCATTTTAAGAAGGTCTTGATGACCGCCCACATGCCACACTTTTATAACAGGGTAAAAACTTTTTTTGCAGATTGATAAAAGACCAGCAGTAGTTATCTGTCAAAGTTGGTCTTGTTTTGCATTCTCAGGAAAATACAGCCTTTCTTACAGTCGTTTTTCTATTTAATGATATAACATAAATGCAAACCATGAATGATAAACATTCTTTAGTTGACATCTAGTGTTCATTTCCTCGTACTACAGGTGATAAGAACCTGCATGGATTCAAGGGTTTGTGATCAGTCTCAACTGTGACAGCATCGTGTCCATACAGGTAGTGATGGAACCTCTGGCAGGCGAACACAATACTGAGGCACTCCTTCTCAATTTGTCCACTTTGTTTCTGTAGTAGTGAGAGCTCTTGATGTGTAAGCGACAGGCTGACTTTTCTGCGTGAAACAGCACCCCAAGCCAGTCTGACTGGAGTCACTCTGGACTGTGACAGGGTGGGTCATGTCGTAGTAATGTAGCACTGGCAAGGATGAGGCCAGTGACTTCAGCTCTGACACTGCCATGTCATGCTTGGGAGGCCAGTGCCATGATGTGTCTTTGTCCAACGGGTGCCACTATTGCTCACAAACACCAGACAGGTGCAACATGAACTTTACCAGATAATTAGCAAAGCCCATTAGATGCCTCACCTTTGCATCTAATGGGTTTGGCATGTTGATTATGGCATTTACTGTCTCTGCATCAGGCTTCGATTGACTAGCCGACAAGATGTGACCATGGAACCAAACCTCTGAGTGGGTCTAACATCAATTTACATGTAACGGCTACAACTCTGAACCGAATAAATTAAAAGTGATGCTGACTTGAGGAAGTACAGCTTTAATGGACATTTAAAAGAGGCCCTACGAACACAACAGCAGCTCCCCAGGCCATTGTCATACTAGAATCCTAACCTTTTTTTGTTTTTTATTTTGGAATCCTGACTTCTTTGACTGTGTTGACTGGAACACTTTTACCCCATTCCTAGCTCCTATTTTTTTTTTATTTTCAAGGCAAATGGAATGCTACATAACATAATATCATAATAAGAAGAAAGGTAAGAAGTAAAACAGCACAGCTATTAACAGTGTTTTTTTTTATGGAGCTATAACTACTGTTGTGTGGAGAAGTCTGTTTGAATGTGTAGTGAGAGCAAGGACAGTGACATAAACAGTAGACCAACATCTTATGAACATTGTTAGAGTACTTACAGGTATTGTACCCCATGTGGAAGCTAACTGGTCTGCAAACTTAGCTTGAAGTTAGTTCCACAATTATCTGTTTGCGGATTAGCGCAATCGTGCCCAACCACTGGTAGAATCTTCCAGCATTTATTTGTGTTCAAAGCAGGATTCTTCTTCCATGGCAACAAGTAAACAATGGTAAAGTAATGTTACTTGTCGCTATTCTGATTTAGATCTTTGATCCACCTCATTGCTTTGTGGACACCATTAAAAGAGTGTGAAGGAGTGGTGCATGGCGTATTGTCTTGATGGTGGTGCCTCCGTTGTCACTCTGTGAGCATAAAAGTTGTTGAGCTAGTTCAGTTTAGTTCAAATTAGTTTGTCTATCTGTTATGGGAGTTTTGGGTGGAATTCTAAACAATAGTAACTGAGTTCCCATCTTTACTAAATGACGAGACGGTAGTAATGACGTTCCAGCACTTTTATTGAGAAACAGAGCAGAGATTCACATAGTTGGAAAGTAATCGCACCCCTCGGTTCCGATGCGGTCTGCGTCTGCCCTGTCTCTGTCTGTCTCACTTTCCGGCTTCCCCTAATACTGCACCGTGGCCTTGGCTAGAGACATAACAAAGACAGTCTATCATAGACAATAATCATTCTACGCAGCATTCAGCCTTGCACTCGGCAAACAGTGGAACTTATACCCAGACATCAGGTCTCCAGGCCTCCTCTGTCCGAGTGGTGTGAGGCCATAGTGACTTCAGAATAAAAATTCTTATAACATTCCTCTCTTTTTTTTTTTTTTTGATGATGGCGTCGTCAGCATCAAGACAAAACAAGATGACCCATCACTTGAAAATGTGAACAAAGCACAGAGGAACCATTTCTGTCCGTCCGTCCGTCCGTCTTCTTCCGCTTATCCGGGGTCGGGTCGCGGGGGTAGCAGCTTCAGTAGGGAGGCCCAGACGTCCCTCTCCCCAGCCACTTGGGCCAGCTCCTCAGGAGGAATCCCAAGGCGTTCCCAGGCCAGCCGGGAGACATAGTCCCTCCAGCGTGTCCTGGGTCTTCCCCTGGGCCTCCTCCCGGTGGGACGTGCCCGGAACACCTCACCAGGGAGGCGTCCAGGAGGCATCCTGTCCAGATGCCCGAGCCACCTCAACTGGCTCCTCTCGACGTGGAGGAGCAGCGGCTCTACTCTGAGTCCTCCCCGGATGACTGAGCTCCTCATCCTATCTCTAAGGGAGAGCCCAGACACACTACGGAGAAAACTCATTTCAGCCGCTTGTATCCGGGATCTCGTTCTTTCGGTCACGACCCAAAGCTCGTGACCATAGATGAGGGTAGGAACATAGATCGACCGGTAAATCGAGAGCTTTGCCTTTTGGCTCAGCTCTCTCTTCACCACAACGGATCGGTACAGCGCCCGCTTCACAGCAGACGCTGCACCAATCCGCCTGTCGATCTCCCGCTCCATCTTCCCCTCATTCGTGAACAAGACCCCAAGATACTTGAACTCCTCCACTAGGGGCAGGACATCCTCCCCAACCCGGAGAAGGCACTCTACCCTTTTCCGGTTCAAGACCATGGTCTCGGATTTGGAGCCACTGATTTTCATCCCAGCCGCTTCGCACTCGGCTGCGAACCGCTCCAGTGAGAGCTGTAGATCACGCCCTGATGAAGCCAATAGGACCACGTCATCCGCGAATAGCAGAGACGCAATCCTAAGGCCACCAAAACGGATCCCCTCAACACCTTGGCTGCGCCTAGAAATTCTGTCCATAAAAGTTATGAACAGAATCGGTGACAAAGGGCAACCTTGGCGGAGTCCAACTCTCACCGGAAACGAGTCCGACTTACTGCCGGCAATGCGGACCAGACTCTGACACCGGTCGTACAGAGACCTGACAGCCCTTATTAAAGGGTCCGGTTTCTGTAAACTCATAAAGTGGGACCCAAAGGGTTCCCGTGTTGGAACCGAGTAGTGCTGGAACTTTTAGTACAAATCAACATGAATGCTTCATAGAGCTTTAACACACAAGATCAAAGGTTTAGCTTTCATCTACAATTTAGGGTTCATCTAATTAAGTAAGGCCTGTTTTAGGTACCTATGCGCACATTATTTTAAAATTACATTAGACTATGGTAAGCTAAACCTGTTCAGTAACCAAGGTCGAATCCGTCTACTCTGACCCACCCTGAATACCCTCCTACTCCTTTCTCCACTCACCCCTACGATGAACAGTAATCCACCACTCCAAACTTACAACACCAGGAGCAAAGGCAGGAGAGGTTCAGTGTGGGCAGGGGAACCACAGAAAAAGCTACCCCTAGGGGGTAGTAAAAACTGGCAAGGCCCCCCTCCCAGGGAGATCTGCTCTCGGCCAATCTGAGCCTGAAAACCCTGTATTGAATCCAAGTGTTATCATTACCAGCTAATATTAAAGGATCTTTAGAGCCAATCCGATCCTGGTTCTTCCTATATCAAATCAAAAGGTGCATAAACCATAGATCCTTGTGTGTCTGAAGCAAACAGTTTCCATTTTTTACCATAAAACCATATTGATCAACATGATGTAATATTAAAGTGTAGATCTCATAACACAAAAAAATCAAACATGTGAGTCAGTGGAACAGAGCAGTTAAACAAGCAGCAACAGAATATGAGAAGAGTTCTAAACGTCAAGAACGCAAAGTTAAGGAAGCCTTCAGGCCATTCAGGCACAAGGCAGAAAATAATCTAATCGCGCTTAGGGTCTCTTCAGGCAACTCCTCCCGTTGAAGAATAAGGAATCAGAGTTCTCTGGCTTCTTCATCCCCAGTCCTCTTCTTGGTTCCTCCTCGCAGGCTGGACGATTGAGCTGGATGGTAATAAGCGTTCAGTTCTGGATGGGCACTGAGCATTTTATTTTGCATTTCTCTCTAATAAAACACTTTGTGAAGATGGTCTGCAGACACGAGTCCTTGTTTCCACTGGAGAACAGAAACAAGGTGTAATTAGTGTTCTTATCAAAAAAAACCATTCATGTGTCATTTATTAAAACATCCTCCAAGCACTTTCACTTTCAAGATGTTTCTGTCCATAATTATTTAGCTCTCAGAATTCTGCAATTTAATTATTAGTTAAAAGAGTAATCTTTAAGTTCAAATGTATCTGCAGTAAATTCATAATAATTCTTAACAGAATGCTTTTAATGTGTGTCTTAACTGTTGTTGTCTGACAGTTGAACTTCTCTGCAACACAAGTTCATCAACATATTCGTTTCATGACATTTCCCGTTTTATTTTGAAAACCCAACTGAGAAAAAGAAAGCTTTTCCATGTGAAAGCCTTTTCCCTCTTTCTCTCTCTCTCTTTTTAAAAGAAAGAAAGTGAGGTGCTGTTCTGCACAGAGAAGACAAAATATTTGTACCATGCTGTTACTGTTCAAGGATGCCAAGGTTCTACAAAACAAAACAAAGCCGTGAGGAGGAGAGAACAGGAGTTTTTTGAAAACGTTCTAACATTGTTGAACAACCAAAGCTACTTAAACAAATCAGAATTAGTTCCCAAATTAATCCTAAAATAAAGTAAACCTTACATTGTGTACATTGTGATTATTTATCTATTTATCTTCTTAAACTGAGGATTGAGGACTTTGATTAAGAAGTTCTTAGATGAACGCGTCTCTGCGTTCCTATTTGTCTAGGCCTCTGCAATCTGATCTATGATCTATGTATTCTGAGTGCCTGGTCAGGAAGGGTTAAGGTTCTCTGAAGCTTTCTGTTTTCAGCAACCCTGAAAACCCAGAACCCTTTACAGTCAGTGTTAGCTGTCAGGTAACCTGTGGGACCACCTCATCGTCTCTCTGGTTCCACCAGCTGTGTCAAGTCCACAGCAGCTCATCCTGGGTGCCATGCCCCAGGGGTCTCCACACCCCCCTGTGTGGAACGTCTCTCGTTGTAAGGATCTCACCTCACTATTTAAGATGGGAGGTGTTTTGAACAGAGTTTCAAAGGAAAGGTGAAGAATAGATACCTTCCCAGGATCAGCAGAACAACATCACGTTAAAGTGACACTAAGGGGACCGGGGTTTTAACTGCATGCTATTAACACTCTTGTTTTTCTCAGAGTTATTGCTTTCAGATTAAAGGAGACGGCACCTTTCTGCCAACAGAAGACTCTGAAAAGACAGTGCTAGCAGTGCGGTAAGGAGTTATAATCCTGTTCGTGACGCCAAATTGTTATGGGAGTTTTGGGTGGAATTCTAAACAATAGTAACTGAGTTCCCATCTTTACTAAATGACGAGACGGTAGTAATGACGTTCCAGCACTTTTATTGAGAAACAGAGCAGAGATTCACATAGTTGGAAAGTAATCGCACCCCTCGGTTCCGCTGCGGTCTGCGTCTGCCCTGTCTCTGTCTGTCTCACTTTCCGGCTTCCCCTAATACTGCACCGTGGCCTTGGCTAGAGACATAACAAAGACAGTCTATCATAGACAATAATCATTCTACGCAGCATTCAGCCTTGCACTCGGCAAACAGTGGAACTTATACACAGACATCAGGTCTCCAGGCCTCCTCTGTCCGAGTGGTGTGAGGCCATAGTGACTTCAGAATAATAATTCTTATAACACTATCAAACTTTACTTAAAGCAAGCAGTGGTTCCATGTCCTAAAAGATGGACCCCAGCATGTACTGAATTAGTGAATGTGGTCTGGACTCTGTGGAGGAGAGTCATGGTTTCAGAGACGCTGTAGATAGACAGAATACCTGCTCTGTGATCCAGGTACACTCTTATTCTGGAGGAAACTGGACCTGATACTGGAGTTTTAGCTCTTCTGTGCAGATAAATGAAACTATTTGGGTCACAATGCAGGGGCGGTTCTAGACAGGGGCCAACAGGGGCCCATGCCCCTGTAGAAATGGTCCTGGCCCCTGTTATGGCCCCTGTACTGAAGACATGATAATAAATACACTTCTCATAATTATTTCCAATGGTAAAGAAACCACAACTGACTGGTCCCTTTGACCAATATTATTTTTTACCTATGCAGTTTTACACTAAAAAGAATTTAAAACTTAAGATGTTCCATGTTTAGCTTTAGCCGTATTGAGCTGGGGGAAAAGTTTTCAACTGCTAGATCAGGGGTCCGAAACCTGCAGTTCCAGAGCCACCAGTGGTTTACTTAATATTATTACACATTTAAATATTGCCATTTTATTGTTTTTTTAATTTTTTTGTTCTGTGCCCCTGTGAAAAAACACTGGCCCCACCTTGGCCCCCCTGGTAAATTTGGTCTAGAACCGCCACTGTCACAATGTAATGCCCAAGATTTCATGTCAACTCCAAATACACATTCATTGGACCCTCCTATTCTTCTGATATTTTTGTATGCTACTGCAACAGTAACTGCTTCCCCTCTTCACTTTACCTCCCAATAATAACGTCCAGTATGACTTTCTCTGCTCAGGACCTGATTATAAACAGTGAATCTGTCTGGATGATCAGGATAAAGCTGTTCTTCTTCATTTAACTTAGCTTTTCTTTCCCTCAGACAGTACCTGGTGCTTATGAGCTGTGTTTGGATCCAGAGTGATTTCACAAGAATATTTAAAGAACTCAGCTCTGGTCTTTGGTTCTGGCAGTTCTGCCAATAAAACATCCACTTCAGTGACTTTCAGTGAGATGTTTGTCCATGAGTCTCTCAAGATGTTCTGTAGTATCTCTGAGCTCTGACACAGCTGCTGTCACATCCTCAAAGTATCTCAGAGGACGAATATTGATGCTGGTTGAGTGTGTAGACTCACTGAGTGCTGACAGTGAGGGGTAGTTGAGGAGAAACTGGTTGTGATCCTCTGTGTCTGAGAGCTGCTTCAGCTCAGCATCATTCCTCTTCAGCTCAGTGATCTCCTGCTCCTGCTCCAGCTTCTCCTGAAGATCTTCTCACTGTCCTCCACTACTTTATCAGCAGAGACATTGATGGCCTCCACCTCCTGTTGAAGCAGCTTCACATCTTTCTCTTGGTCCTGGATCCTCTGCAGGATTTGTTGTCGTCTCACCTGCTGCTCCTTCTGCTTCTCAGCCCTTTCTGCTGCAGCTGGAACTGTTTCATGGCCTTTATGTTCATCCATAGTGCAGAGATAACAGATACACTGCTGATCAGTACGACAGAAGATCTTCATCCCCTCATCATGACGAGAGCAGATGTACTTTAGTCTAGCAGAAGCTTCAACAATTTTATGCTTTTTAAAAGTTAAAGAGTCATAGTGAGGTTGAAGATGTTTCTCACAATAAGAAACCAAGCAAACCAGACATGACTTGACAGCTTTAATCTTCCTTCCAGTGCAGACATCACAGGCCACATCTTCAGGTCCAGCATAGTGATGATCAGCTGGAGCAGCTTGGAGTCCAGTCTTCTTCAGATCCTCCACCAACTCTGCTAACATGATGTTTTTCACCAGGACAGGCCTCGGTGTGAACTCTTTCCTGCACTGAGGACAGCTGTGGATTCTCTTCTGATCCTCACTATCCCAGTCTTCTTTAATACAGTTCCTATAGTAGCTGTGTCCACAGGGAATAGTCACCGGATCCTTCTGTAGATCCAGACAGATGGAACAGGATAAATTACAAAAATCCATGTGAATTATTCAGAGCAGTTTGGCTTGTCAGTGCCTGCACTTTGCAGCAAAGATTTAACCAAGGCCTCGTCTGCTTGGGAGGAACGGGGATTCAAACTGTCATACTGTCAGATCTAACCTTTGCTTTAGGGAAAAGGGGAGTGGTTATAAGCTGTGTCAACAAGGAGGTGCAATATTTGCTCTTCACAGGAAGTAAAACCTGTGTTTTTTTTTTTTTTTGTTTTTTTTTTGCCAGGGTTGAAGTCTGACATGGATAGCTGGGTAGGTTATAAATAATTTATGTTCAGGAAACACTTGGCATTAGCGATGACTCTTCAAGTTTTTTTCCACTGTTGTGCAAATACACACTGTTCATTTCTCAATCCATCCTTCCATCCAGTTTCTGTCACGCTTATCCCTCATGGGGTCAAGAGGGGTGCTGGTACCTATCTCCAGCTGTCAATGGGTGAGAGGCGGGGTACACCCTGGACAGGCCGCCAGTCTGTTGCATGGCTAAAGTTATGTTGTGAAGATAACGTTTCCTATAACCATGAAAACACACTCGAATTACATCTGCAATGGTATGGTATCAAAATGCTAATGCAAGCTATGTCGATCAGTCCCATCTGTTTTGAAACACCATGTAAACGCATTACTTAAACATTCTAAATAACCATTTCAATCTGAAAAACTCACATGGAAAGAAGAGACAATAGAAGAATTTTACTGATACAATATTTTAAGACTTTGGCTCTCAGACCTCGGCAGGAAACATTCACACTGAATTATACTTTAATGTGCATAAGCAGGTGTATGAGAATAGGGATGGTTCCCCCCAGGCCTGAAACTGGTGGTGGAGTGGAGATAGACAAAGTTGGGTTAGTCCATAGAGGCTGGTTTGCGAGATGATCTACTTGAGCTCAATTGGTGGGATCCAGTAGACTGCGTGAGCGGATACCAATGCTTCACTCGGGGACCCGAAAGATAGATGTCCAACTTGGATAAACAGGTTTGCATGAACTGTCCATGATGAGCAAGCATGAAGCGACTGTGGAGAGGAAAAACTACACGGAAAGAAGAGACAATTAGAAGAATTCTATTGATACAATATTTGAAGACTTTGGCGCTCAGACCTTGGCAGGAAACATTCACGCTAAATTATACTTCAATATGCATAAGCAGGTGTATGAGAATAGCGATGTTCCCCCCCAAAAAATTGCAGAGGTCAAGGCCAGTGCGTCTGTATACCCAGAAAGCAGAGAGAAGTGAATTGATAACTAAGAACAGAGGACAACAAATGAGTAATAGAAGAGAAGTGCAGCGAAGGCGTACCAAAACAGGGCCGTTGCCACAAAGGCTTAACAAGACAGGGCCGTTGCCACGAAGGCTTACCAAAACAGGCCGTTGCCACGAAGGCTTACCAAAACAGGGCCGTTGCGCGAAGGCTTACCAAAACAGGGCCTGCGCCGCAAAGGTCTACCAAAAGTTCTGTGAGGTGAATAGGAAGATGATGATGATGAGGTGAATGCTGAGGTGCTTAGGAATGTTGATGATGATGATTTCTTGCCGATGCGGATGATTTCTTGCTGATGAGAATGATTTCTTGCTGATGCGAATGATTCTTGCGGATGATTCTTCATGGATGATGCAGATAGATAAACAAATGATCATAATGAGATGCAAGACAAGTGACAGGACACATGATAGGATGCATGATGGAATGCATGAAAGAACGCATGACAAGACGCAGGACCAGACGCGACAAGACGAGTGATCATGACAAGATGAAAAACAGGTGACAGGATGCATAATCGTATGCATAACAGGATGCATGATAGCATGCATGAAAGGGACGCATGACAAGACGCATGACAAGACGCAGGACCAGACGCGACAAACGAGTGATCATGATGAGATGCAAGACAATGACAGGACGCATGACAGGTTGCATAACGGGATGCTTGACAGCATGCATAAAAGGACACATGACAAGACGCAGGACCACACGTGACAAGACACACGAGAGAATGCATGACAGGATGCATGACAGGATACATAAAAGAATGCATGACAGGATGCATGAAAGGATACATAAAAAAGATGTGTGACAGGATGCGTGACAGGATAAAGAACAGAATGCATGACAGGATAAACTGACAACATTAGTGATGATATAAATGACAATATGAATGAAAGTATACATGATGTGATGAATGATGAGATGAATGAAGCATGGAATAGCAACCATATAGAGGGAGGAGTTACAGTGGTGTGATGATAATGATGAATTATAAAACACAAATTTGAAAGAGTGAAACATAAGGGGTATGGCGAGACATGTGAATGAGCTTCAGATCCACCACCAGTATTTGCAGTTAGATTACCTTAAAGCTGAGAGAGCATTGAGCAGCTAAGATGAATGAATGCTCAGAACAGAATGTGGGGCATGATGATTATGACCATTGGCCAAGTTGTTTGAGTGATCAGGAATCTGTGAACCAACTATTTATAAAGAACCCCCACCCAAAATCTATAGATGGCAGAATCCGTAAAATTTTAAACATATCTACAGACAGAAAGATGTTATTATAGAAAATATATTTCCGATCTATTTGAGAAGCAGACCAGACCAGAAGGAAAGGTCACAACAGCAGCTCTCAACCAGAGTATCCTTTTCAAGAAAGGAAAGAAATGAAATTAGTAAACTCGAGCTACCTGGAAATAAAAGCGTGACTTTGGCAATGATGCACCTGCGAGATTGAGGTGACCGAGCGAGGAGAGCAGCTGACGGTTGGAAATGACTGATATGGAATGAGACTAATATCTCGTGAATTCGAGAGCCTGTCTGCAGGCAGAAAGCTATCATGGAACTAGGTTGAGATCAATACCTAGAACTCAATTTTTCAGGGCTGACAGGTTTAATTTGAGAAAGGACAAACCGCAAATAGTGAAAGGAAGATCTATAAGACGAAAATGACCAGAAGATGAAGAACGGATAGAAAACGGATAACACTTCTTAAGACATAATTTATCAACCTTCTACAGAAGCACAATAGAGAGCATTCTGTCCAGCTGTCTCTCTGTGTGGTGTGGAGGCTGCAGTGCCTCCGGCTGGAAGAACGTGAGAAGAGTGGTGAAGACAGCAGAAGGGATCATCTGGGCTCCTCTCCCTTTCATCAAGGACATCTCATCACATGGTGTAGTCCCGAGCCCGTAACATCATCGGGGACCCCTCACACCCCCACCATGAACTGTTCTCCCTGTTGCCTTCTGGGAAGAGATTCCGCAGCTTCCGCTGCATGTCCACCAGGTTCTGCAAAAGCTTTTTCCCTGTTGGCATCAGACTGTTGAACTGCCGAAACTGCTGAGGCCACAAAATGGACTCTGTATCTGCTGAAGCCACAAAAGGGACTCTGAACTGCTGAAGCCGCAAAATGCTAAATGGACTCGGTACCACATTTGCAAATTTACACATTTGCACATGTGCTTTAGACTGCTGAACTGCTGAAGCCACAAATGGACTCATTTGTATATATGTACATTTACATATTTGCACATATACTCCAGACTGCTGAACTGCTGAAGCCACGAATGGACTCTGTACCGCATTCATAAACTACACAGTTTTTAATAATACTCACCTGTACACTGTGGAATCACACACTGTCTATTTTCCCTGCATGTTTACATTGTTGATTGTTTACATTTCAATTGATTACAAAAATCACCGCTGCACCTTATCCTGCAATTTACTATGATGTTCTCAAGCTGTATGCAAACGTAATTTCAAATCAAATAATGTTTGCTTAACTCATGAATGCATATGTAGCCCGGTGTAAAAGTACAGGGGTTAAAGTTAATTTGTAATACAAATAATTATTTCATTTAGTTAATTAAATAATGTAGTAATGCAAATAAACTGAAAGTAATTTAGGGGTTAAAGCAGTGAAAGGGGAAATGTTATGATTAACATAAATTCATGATAAATAGAGTGTAAATAGTTGATTAAGTAGTTACATTAAACGGAATAGTAGCTGAAGAAAGGTGTGTGGTAAACCAAACATGAATATGTGGATTTGTGTGATTGGTCCATGCTTTTTGTTTGATTGGTTGCTGTATATGTCAATCAGTGTCAACTGTTGGTAATTGGGCATGGTAAGGGAGAAAGGAAGAGCGGGGAGTGAGGGGAAGAGGAGGTGCGGAGCTAAGGAAAAAAGTTAAGAAGTAATAACGTTTGAGAAGATAACTTGTGGAGTGTTTAAGATTGTAAGAAGCCGTTGTTGAACGGGAAAGGACTGCTAGCGAGCCACGAGCGGAGAAGACGCCGTTGTTGAACGGGCAAGGACTGTTAGCGAGCCGCGAGCGGAGAAGACGCCGTTGCTGAACGGGAAGGACTGTTTCGTGCTTCCTGAGGAGGACTTTACGTCTGGTGCCGTTCACTTTCATCTTCATCTCTTCATGAACCGTTTCTCCACGAATTACTCCAGACCGTGAGTTGAATATACTGTGGGAATGCTAAGCGACGAATAGGATAAGGATTTGCTTGCCGCACCGCACCGGGAGCACACAGGCCTGCAACTTTTATAGTTTTTGTGTGCGTGTGGAGAGTGTGTGTGGGCCCATTGTTTGTTAAAGTGCAGTTAAGTATTGTATTTGTTAGGAGTTTGATAAGTACAGAGAAATCCAGCTAAAGTGTTAAGCAATCGGTAGATCAGAGACATAAGATCATTTAAGTTTTGAATAGTTTTTTGATATAGTCAATTCTATTGTTCTTATTACAAGTGTTGACTTTCTACAAGGTTTTACCAAATTTGGTGATAGTTATTGTTGTTGGTTAACTAAAAACATAAATATTCTTTGTTAAACTGACAACACAACTGTTTAGTAAAATCTTATTTAATTTATTTTTTCGAAGACTTGTCTGGGGTCAGTTCTTTAAAATAGTGTAGTGATTAAAGCCACTGCTTAATCTAACAGTGTTGTGTTTATTCATAAGGTAGTAGGCTATACAACGTTCCACACAAAACAGGTAAACCTTCGTGGTAGCTACCTTAAAATATCGAACCCAAACACCCCATCACTCAAGTCACAGGTGAGTTCCTTTTACCTAGGCATTTACTGAGGGTTGGGGTGCTACACATAGAATGGCCGAACACATACCAATGCTGTCATTAATCGATTAAGCTTAATTAACTCATTCCATGTTGTTTGAATGAATTTAATACTTTAACTCAGATTCTGCACTGCATTCTGATAAAACTGATGATCTTCATTGCTTAGCAGCTTTAGTTAGCCTCACCAGCCTGCAGAGAGGATCCGTAATTTAAAATAGTATCAACTATAAAACAGCACCCACAGTGATGCTCCCGGGATGTTCATCTTGAAATTAATTCTTGAACCTGAAAAAAAATTTGTCAATCTCTGAAAAACATGAGAAAGGTTGCTGTTAAAGATCGCCAGTACTCGAACCATCCCCCAACAGCCATCCCGACATCAGCTCCCAGCTAACATTCATCAGACAATACCTACAAACAAGAAACATTAAATAACTTTAACACTTATAATTGCACAACACCTGAAGTAATTGATTGGCAAAACATTGAAATGACCGATGGATTGAAAAGAGTGACAAAAGGTGGCCTGGTCAGCATAAATAAGAGGTCTGAACCCAATACAGACCAGTCAAAGCAGATGCCAAACTGCACAAAGTTGCAGCGGTTTTAATAATGATTGGTATTATTGCTGAATTTAATATGAATTTGTGAAATAAAATGGGGTAAGTATCGAATCAACCCTACAGTCTGGGTAAACTGAATGTAAATGTCATCGTAGATGCTTAATGCAAAAAGGATTTTGCCAATAGTTAGTCTTTGAATGATGAAATCAGAGATTTGAAAATGCTGAGACATCATTTGCTGAGTTACCGAGTTAAATTGGAATGATATAATTATAAAATAGAGAAGATATATGAGTAGTGTTTGAAAGAATTAAGGTAAAGGTTAATGAATGAATGAATGATATAGATGGGTAGGATAAAAATACATAAAAATAGACCATCACAAATCATACTCCAACCAGTAGGTGGCAGTAATGATTCCTGGATCTTATTGACAAAATATTCAAAGTAAAACGACTCAAAAATGCAAATTGAGTCTTTAGTCAAATTAGTCCTCATCACTCAGAAACAAAGTTTACGCTTTGCACTTTTAGTTTTTCTCCCACTGCTGGTTTTAGGTCTGTGAACACGAGATAAGGTGCCGTATTTAATAGTGTAAAACATTATAAATACAGGCCACTAATTCAATAAATTGCTTTTTATTACACAAACACTTCAGAATCAGTCTGAAACATTTTTATCAATAAGATATCTAAAAAAATGGAAGAAATATTCCATATTCTCCATTTTTTAAATGAATAGTTTATTTCAGATACATAAGAGCACCTGTGAAAAATAGATAAAATCACCACAGACAGAAAACTTTATGATCAGCATCTGAAAAAGGACCAGGCTGAAGCACACGGCTTATTAACGATAATAATCCCATTAAAAAAAGCAATTACCAAGAATATCATTAAGAAAATAGATGAATATCACAATTATTTCATGAAAATTTAATCTTTAATTATATTACACTTAAATCACCTGACAATACAAGCATTTATTATTTTGGATTTTAAGTATATCATTTAAAATCATTATTAAGGCCATTCCACAACTTAACACCAGAAGCTGAAACACATCTATTTTTATATTAGTCCGTACATATTTCAAACATATGTAATCTTCTTAAACTTCTTCATTTAAATAAATTTTGAATACAAATAGGAAGATAATTAATGTGCTATTCTAAAAGGTATAGTTTGTGAATATTCAATATCCAAAGATTTGACAGTGAAGAATTTTACAAATACTTCACTAGTTGGTTCTCAATATCCAGCATTATAAATTATAATTCAGAAAAGAGCCATAAAAAAATCCACCATTTAGATCTTAACGAACCAGAGTTTATGAATCTAACAAAGCTCCTGTTGTGGGACTAACAAATAGGTGGCAGAGTAACTTGTTTAATGGCACAAAACCAGCCACTGCAACCTGATGATATTGGTTTCCTGTGTTGTGGCAGCCCACAGAGGCAACTCATAAAGAAAGAAAAAAGTTCACACTTGTGCGTTTTCCAGTCCTTTTTACACAAAATTTCAGATGGAAACCTTTTTAAGGCATGCAGCTAAAACCTTTTTTTTTTTTTTTTTTACTTTTTATGTTTAAAAAGCTATAAAATTCTAGACAGCGGAGAAGTGAAGCCATCACATTTTTTGATCGTTGAGGGTTGTCTCACTGCGCGCTTGATTGGTTCCTGCGCGCTCAGACAGAAGGCAAAAATATCGCTACATTTAGTTTCACAGAGTTGAGCGGCAGTGTTGTCTTCTTCTGTTTTTTTCTTTCTTCTTCTCTGTCTTTGCGCGCCTCCCTTGGGGGGCTCACCCATAGACATAATATAAGAGTAGACGCGTCATTGGGCGGGTTCTGCCTATGCTGCGATGCGTCAGAGCGTCCGCCATCTTAAATGTGGCAAATCTGCAGTTACTCAGTCACTTAAACAGTATCAGAGGGACTTTAATCTCTGAATATACTTTGTATTCGTAGTATTTTTTTTTTTGTAATATTACAAGTTTATTTTCGTATCCCTTTAGCTTCATTCTCCTGAATTTATTCTCCTAAAGAATAAAAATATTTAAAATAATCTAACCTGGCCCTATTACTCCAGGAGTGAAATAATTCTGCAAACTGTGTTTATTCTGGAAATGTTCCCCCTTAATTCTCATAATATGATGTTTTTATCATAACATTATCACTTTTGTGTTTGTTTGTTTATTTTTACTTTATTGACCTTGGACTTTTTTTCCTCATATTATTAATTTTGCCTTTTTAATACTCACCCAAAATTACCTAAAGGTTCACATGTGACACGGTTTTATGAAATAATGAAGACAACAATGTTTAGATTTAACAAATTGATCCTTATATTCTTAACACATACACACACAAAAAATATATATATATATATATATATATATATATATATATATATATATATATTTTTTTTTTTTTTTTGTGTGTGTGTATTTATTGCAGCACAGGAATGAGGCATCTTCTCTGATCCACGTTCACAATAACAGAACTCAACTTTTTTCTGCCACATACAATATGGCGGTGACGTTGACGTGCGAACCTGCGCCCTATGACGCGTCTACGTATATATGTCTGTGGGCTCACCCATAGACATCATATACGTAGACGCGTCATAGGGCGCAGGTTCGCACGTCAACGTCACCGCCATATTGTATGTGGCAGAAAAAAGTCGAGTTCTGTTATTGTGAACGTGAATCAGAAAAGATGCCTCATTCCTGTGCTGCAATAAATACACACACACACACGCATATATATATATATATATATATATATATATATATATATATATATATATATATATATATATATATATAATGTGTGTGTATGTGTGTGTGTTTATGTGTTATGAATATAAGGATAAATTTGTTAAATCTAAACATTGTGGTCTTCATTATTTCATAAACCCGTGTCACAGGAGAACCTTTAGGAACAGACTTTTTGGGTGAGTATTAAAGAGGTAAAATTAATAATATGAGGAAAAAAAAGTCCTAAAGTAAAAATAAACTAACAAACACAAAAGTGATAATGTTATGAAAAAAACATCATATTATGAGAATTAAGGGGGAACATTTCCAGAATAATCACAGTTTGCAGAATTATTTCACTCCTGGAGTAATAGGGCCAGGTTAGATTATTTTAATTATTTTTATTCTTTAGGAGAATACATTCAGGAGAATGAAGCTAAAGGGATACGAAAATAAACTTGTAATATTACAAAAAAGAAATACAACGAATACAAAGTATATTCATAGATTAAAGTCCCTCTGATACTGTTTAAGTGACTGAGTAACTGCCGATTTGCCACATTTAAGATGGCGGACGCTCTGACGCATCGCAGCATAGGCAGAACCCGCCCAATGACGCGTCTACTCTTATATTATGTCTATGGGCTCACCTATTGAAAACCACTGGTCTACAAAATATCGCGTTATCAACTTTATGTGCAAATAAATCTTTTTTTTATCAAATATTTATTGTATTAGCAGATATGGTTTTATTTTAAGAATCCATTTTCCCTTGCTACCTTCTTTTTACAGCTATTTATACATTTTGTTTTTTAAAATAATCAGTTTTTTATTGCATATTTTTCCTCAGTGACCGTCAAACCGTCACAATCGGATGTGAGTGTAGTTCTAGTTTCTATTTTTCTATAATGTTTTCTATTGATGCCGCCTGGTTTATCGTTTAAAAATATACTATAATTACTTAGAAAATGTCAAAACAGCACTAATTATGTGAGTTTGGCGTGATTTTTACCTACAGTGTTTTTAGGTGATGATATGAATTCGTTCCAGTATTTTTTAGACTGAGATTTTTCTTTTTTGGCAGGCAGAAAGGACCTAAATAAGCCTGGATTGCTTTTAATGGTCGAGTTGTTGAAGTGCAAAAGGAGGAAGTCTGTATGTTTTGTTCCTGATTTGGACGACTGAGATGAACGGGAACGACGACACAATCACGGACCGTTACTTTGATTGTTTCACCTGGACCTGATCATTTTTTTGTACTTACTGTTTTTACCTGACCACTAGGGGGACTGATGCTTCAATTTTACCAGCATGAGATCCTCAAAGATCTTTTTTACTTCTCATTAATTATTTCTTTATTCTCCGTTTCAAGTTGTTCAAAAGCAACTCTTGTCATCTGTCAGTAAAAAAACAAAATATGCAACTGATTCACTTTAACTCAACCGTTAATTGATTGTGCAAAATAAAGGATATTTTATCCATCTCAAGCATCTGGTGTTTTGAAAAAATACATGAATAACATGACTGTAAACTGCTCTGCCGCAGAATGATTAAGGTGAGTATGTTGTTTTCAGGTAAAACACTGTTTTTGTTAGACACATTTGTGCTATTTTTATTTAGTTTTATAATTAAAAAAGGTTTACTTAGTTGAAATACTGCTGTGCTTCATGTAAAGTCTGCTCGAGCTTAAGGACGTTCTCCCTTCAGGATTTTCAGGTAAGGAGCAGAAATCATGGATCCATGAATTACAGCAATTCTAGGTCCTGAAGTAGAAAACAACTCCACCATCAACAGCTTTGACAGTCAGAGGTTGATGCAACGAATTAAACACCTTTAGAAGGATTTCCACAGAATCATCTTTTTAAGCACATGTAGTCCAAGATCAATTTTCCCTATGGGGAATAATAAAGTATAATCTAAATCTAAAAAGAATTCTCCAAAGGTTCTGGGTAAAGATGTTTTTTATTTTTTTCAGAGGTAAAATGTGTCTCTGGGTTGTTTTCCTTCCTCAGGTGTCTGATTAAAACAAGCTCAGGTTTGTTTCCCCCACCCTGGTGCGGTTTGGTTGGGTAAATGTGAACACTGCACCGGTTGGAGGAGGTGGTCTCGGTTCGGGTCTAAACTCCCTCTAGAGCGGCTCCTTCATGGTGTGAAAGTGAGCTAAAGTCGTTTCTTAGACAATTTTAGCGGTATACCACAAGCTTGAGCCAGACCACTTTCCGTAGCCAGGTTTGCAGTGCATTGTGGGATGCAGTAGCGTAAACAAACTGCCGTTATTTACAGCTTTTGACAGCTCCTGTGATTGGCCGGTCTAGTCAGGTGACTGCTAACCCCGGAATTGGGTGTTGTAGTTGATGTTACCATAGATTATCCCGTTTAGGCCGCTACCTCTAACAACCATTCAGGTTCCCATGCACAGTACCAGCTCCATGTTTTCCTCTATTGTCTGTGGCTTGTTGAGCTGAAGATCTGACAATAATCAGGCTGGGTGTGGTTTATGAAACTGCTCAGCTGATCCAAAAAAAACAAAAAACATGTTGAGTCACAGTTAATCCCCTAGCTGACAATGGGAGCAATTTTATTTTTGAACAGCTTCAGATTGATTTGTACATGTTTTTTTCTTCCCTTGATAGAATCAAGTTTAAAAACTACTGGTATCTATTCAGGCTATCTTCGTCTGATCATGTTTGGTTGATGATCAGACACTTGGCACAAACAGGAAATCTGTAAGCACACGTGGAAAGGTAGAAGAACACAAATGTAATGTAGATAATGTGTGTGCATTTAAATGGATATAATAGATCAGTGCTCAGCATAGCTAGACTTGATGCAAACTACTGGTCAAAGGTCTTCAGCCAAAGGCTTCTTCAGCTCTGCTGTCACTAAATGAGTAAATGGTACATTTCACACAAAAAATAAATCTTTAGATTTGAATGTAAAGACAAAATCATTACGTTCACAAATAGGTTAAGCCCATATTTGAGAACTAACTAAAACCATCTTTAAGTTCTGAATTTTATACACAAATTTTCTTTAAAAAAAATGTTATCTAAGCCATAACGACTTTTTGGGCAATAATATAAAGCTTGGGACTCAAGACTACAGACATTTGAATTGAGAAAGCTTTCTGGATGGGAAGCGAAACGTATTTAAACTTCGGAAAAAAGTCCAGTAGTTTTTTGGGTTTTTTTTTTTTTTTTTGGAGTAACACCCAAGTTTTATCATCTTGCCCAAATGCAGATTCTTTCAGTCTCTAATTCCTAAATCTAACCACAAAGGTATTCTTTTTTCTTTCATTAAAGTTGCTTTCTTTTTCCCCTCAGATGATAACAGATGTATGGCAGAGTCATTTCTCATGAATATTAGGACTCCAGCTACAGTGAGATGTCTGTCCACGTTTCTCCATGTATTTCATGTAGTTTATCTCTGCTGTCACAGTATCTCAGTTTAGAATCAGGTTTAAAATAAAGGAGTTTGACACTGACAGAAAGCAAACCTGCTATTTTATTATTTTAAGCTACAAGTAAATGTCTGATCACTGCAAAATGAAAAATACAGAAAGTAGTATTGCTTTTAATTTGATTCAAACACAAACACTGTAAAGGATAAAATCAAAAATGTATGTCCCTAACATTTAAATCAGGTTTAAAATGGACCCAAATGGATAAAAGGAAAGCAGTTTTACAACAGATCAATATGCAGTAATTCAACTAAGCCTTTGATTACATGTCATTCATTGATTAAAACCCACAAGCATCCATGGAATAGAAGCTCAAATATATGTCTACAATTTAAGTGGTTGTGTAAAACATTTTAAAATGACAAAAAGCACAGAATACAACCTTAAAAGCAAAAACATGTACATTGACATTTTCACACAGGGAATAAAATCAATAATGTGCCGCTTTTAGGTGAGACTGAAAAACATAACTGGGAAAGGAGCCAACTTAAATCTCATGGTTTAATGTTAACAACTGTATAATGTAATCTTATACCAGAGTTACTATAAAATATAATCCAAGGAATGGGCTTTTGTCAGATGTGTCACTTTATTTACAGATTTACTTGCTGCAGCATCAATTTACAAACCTGCCATTGCAAAGTTATATGATCAAAATTTTTTTGGTTTATGTGGTATTTTGAAAGTACATAACATGATTCCCTGCTTTAAAAACACCAAGAAACAAACAGCCTTTTAGCTTTGAATTAAAAAAAAAGAATTCCTGCTTACATCTTGATAAACTTCTGAGCATCTGAGTAACTTTTCATTTTTAGGGTGCAATTAAACCCAAGCTATGAACTGAGCCACTCTCCTTCACTTATCTCAGTTACTTTTTGAATTTAATGATCTCTGCTGTGGTTCCTGTGGCACGAGAAAGCCAAATCCCAGCATGTAGTGGCTCAGTGAATGTGGTTATTTCTCTGTGGAGGAGAGTCATCCCACCTCCAAAGACGCTGTAGAAAGACAGAATCCCTGCACTGTGATCCAGGTACACTCCGACTCTGGGGGAAACTGGACCTGGGATGGAGATGTGATCTCCGTCACTGTAGAATGTGTAACCTGTTGTGCTGCAGCACAAAGCCCAAGAGTTCTCATTCATACCAAAAGAACTGTCGTTTGTGTCCCCTTCTCTTTCTATATCCCTGTAGGCGACTGCTATTTCGACTGAGCTCCCGCTCCACTCCACTTCCCAGTAATAACGTCCAGTCAGACGTGATCTACTCAGGACCTGCCATCTTCTGGTGAATCTGTCTTCATCATCAGAATAACATTGGTCTTCGTTAGTCATTGTAACTTTTCTATTACCTTCAGATAATTCCAGATATTTGTGTGCTGTGTCGGGATTCAATGTGAGTTTCCGCGAATACTTTAAGAAGTCCGCTCTTGTTGTTGGTTCTTGTTCGGACTGTAAAACATCAACTTTCATAACCGGATCCACTTTCATGGCTGCATCCATCTTTGTGGCTGCATCCACTTTAGTGACTGGCAACGTGGTTTTTGTTTGTTCCTGATTCAGGATGTCCTGTAGTTTCTCCCTGAGCTCTGACACAGCTGCTGTCACATCCTCAAAGTATCTCAGAGGACGAATATTGATGCTGGATGAGTGTGTAGACTCACTGAGTGCAGACAGTGAGGGGTAGTTGAGGAGAAACTGGTTGTGATCCTCTATGTCTGAGAGCTGCTCCAGCTCAGCATCTTTCCTCTTCAGCTCTGGGATCTCCTGCTCCAG
This sequence comes from Fundulus heteroclitus, assembly GCF_011125445.2. Classification (NCBI taxonomy): domain Eukaryota; kingdom Metazoa; phylum Chordata; class Actinopteri; order Cyprinodontiformes; family Fundulidae; genus Fundulus; species Fundulus heteroclitus. Next base: position 33,422,250 of record NC_046374.1, read on the forward strand.
CTTCTCCTGAAGCTCTTTGACTCGACTCACTTCAGTTTCCTGCTGGGATCTGATCTGCTGCTTCACATCAGAGCTTCTTTTCTGGATGAGACGCATCATCTCAGAGAAGATCTTCTCAGTGTCTTCCACTGCTTTATCAGCAGAGACATTGATGGCCTCCACCTCCTGTTGAAGCAGCTTCACATCTTTCTCTTGGTCCTGGATTCTCTGCTGGATTTGTTCTCGTCTCACCTGGACCTGCTTCTGCTTCTCAGTCCTTTCTGCTGCAGCTGGGACTGTTTCATGGCCTTTATGTTCATCCATAGTGCAGAGATAACAGATACACTGCTGATCAGTACGACAGAAGATCTTCATCACCTCATCATGACGAGAGCAGATGTTCTGCTGGAGGTTCTTGGAGGGATTCACCAGCTTGTGCTTCTGCAGTCCAGGGACATCATGGTGAGGTTGGAGGTGATTCTCACAATATGAAACCAAGCAAACCAGACAGGACTTGACAGCTTTCCTCCTCCTCCCAGTGCAGATATCACAAGCCACATCTTCAGGTCCAGCATAGCAGAGATCAGCTGGAGCAGCTTGGAGTCCAGTCTTCTTCAGATCCTCCACCAACTCTGCTAACATGGTGTTTTTCATCAGAACAGGCCTCGGTGTGAACGTCTGTCTACACTGAGGGCAGCTGTGGCTTTGTTTCTTGTCCTCATCGTCCCAAAAGTTTCCAATACAGTTCATGCAGTAATTGTGTCCACAGGGGATAGTCACCGGAGTCTTTAGGAGATCCAGACAGATGGAGCAGGAGAATTTCACAGAATCCATCTGATAGCCTTGCTCTGCCATTTCTTCGGCGGACAGCTGCTGAATGATAGGTTTCCTTTCCTCTGAAGCCAATAACTCATTGCTTCACAAGTCTGTAAGGTTTCAGTTCTCTGAAAGGGGAGTAACCAGGAAGTGCAAATGTTTTGTCAGAGCTAGGAAATAGTTAACCCTCCTCCCTTTTCTCAGAGAAATGGGAGGAGCAGCTTTTCCAGGAAATCTTTGGTTTGCCAATACCTCATCAGCTTTATCTGGCATGATTATTTGCAGGCTTTTGGTGGTCTTTCTGTGTCATTTCAGTTTTATTATTTTAATATTCATGTTTTGTGAGAAGTCAATTGATCAAAGAGAGCATGTCACTTTTCTTAGAGATGTCTAACTTCTATTCTGTTGTTTTTAACATACCTCTTATGGGCCTAATTTATCTTATCATATTTTTCTTTATCTTTTTGAGAAAGTCGGATACAGAAATGTTGAGAGTGCAACTCTTTTTATACTTGCATTTAAAAGACCTTGATGACTGCCCACATGCCACACTTTTATAATAGGGTTCAAACTTTTTTTGCAGGTTGATAAAAGACCAGCGGTAGTTATCTGTCAAATTTGTTCTTCCTTTGCATTCTCAAGAAAATAAAGCCTTTCTTACAGTCGTTTTCTTTTTAAATTATATAACATGAATGCAAACCATGAATTGATAAACTTTCCTCAGCTGACATCTAGTGTTCATTTCCTCGTACTACAGGTGATAAGAACTTGTATGGATTCAAGGGTTTGTGATCAGTCTCAACTGTGACAGCATCGTGTCCATACAGGTAGTGATGGAACCTCTGGCAGGCGAACACAATACTGAGGCGCTCCTTCTCAATTTGTCCAGTTTGTTTCTGTAGGAGTGAGAGCTCTTGATGTATAAGTGACAGGCTGCTTTTCTGTGTGAAACAGCATCCCAAGCCACTCTGACTGGAGTCACTGTGGACTGTGACAGGGTGGGTCACGTCGTAGTAATGTAGCACTGGCACTTGTCCTTCAGCTCCATCTTCTACTGTTCTAGTCATGTAATCTTCAAGATGGGAAGCTTTCAGTCTGTCCCACTGTCCTGCTAAACATTTCAGCTCTGATTGGAGATTGTCCACTGTTGCACTAGTGCTGAATTTCATCAGACATCTACTCAAAACTCCCAGAGCATTGTTGGGCAGAGTAGTGGTCTGGAGCTGTTCAAAGTTCCTGGGATCCAGCCATGCTAAATCAGCGAATAGAGTGCCATGTGTCATAAACCTTCTATGAATAGCCTCAAGAGCAGTGTCCAGAATTCTGTTGTGGACATTTATTTCAAATGCTTTCTCAGCATCAGTTGGAGGCTCATCTTGAGCCAATTCTCCTGCTTTAGTTTTTTTCCCCTTTCTCGTTTCTGAGGCAATGCACTTTCAATTTATGTTATTTTATCATATTCATCAAGGGGTTGGTTGGTTTTTACTATCATTACATAGTTTGGGGCTCTGAAAACTGTCCGGCTTATCGCAGGTTCTGATACTGCAGCAGCCGCACTGACATGTTCACTGCTCGCTTCGCCGTTGCCTCCACTACAACCACCACATTTTACATCAGACACCAGAGCAGATGAAGGACCTGCTGTTGGGAACCTGTCAGTCAGTTTGACACATTTCGCAGCGTCCGTTTGAAGAACTCGTTTCTTTTTTTCGCGCAGTTTCTCTGCGCCTCCCTTGCATTTCTTATCCATTACTACTGTGAACACCGCTGCACAAAGTTCCACATGGAGTGTGAAAGTGTTTTTCTACTTTATGATTGGCCTAGCCCTTTAGACTGTCAGGGATGATAACCAATGGGCTGCGGTAGTCTGTGGTAAGGGCTGGATGATCGGAACAGACTCTTGCGCTGTTGATTTTATTTTTCTTCATGCATTATGCAAATATAACGAGGCCGATATTGTCATGTTTGCCTTAAGGTGTCGGGCCCACATGCAGAAATACACTCGGTTACACAGATAGAAGTTTAAGGGTTTTATTGACTCAGGCGGGTCACAAGACGGCAGAACTAATCTGCGGAAGGAGGAGACGGCTTGGACGGGCTCGGGACCAGGGAACCGGATCGATCTAGGAGCAAGGTGAGTGATTAGTACTAGTAAGGGTTCAGAGAGGAGACTAGTGAGCGTAAGCTTACCACGAGGTGCGAGAGAACACGGCCGGGGAGGATGGTGTGTGTGTGGACTCAGCTCTGTTGTTGATGGCAGATGTCCGGGTGGCTGGTGAGCGGGGCGAGGAGGTCCGAGCAGCACCGTGGGTACCGAGATCCAGAGCAGCGAGAGGAACCGGAGGATGTTGGCGGGAGTCTTGGATCCAGAGGTGAGGTTATCGACTCGGAAGGAGGACGGAGGAACTGGAGAGTCACAAAGGGAACCTTGCAGCTCGAGAAGGTAACCTTAGGAAACACAAAGGCAAAGTTAGCGTCGTGGGGAAAATCTGGCGAGAGGTTGTGGCTGCTAGGCATACTGCAACGAAAACACTCTGGCGTCCTCTCGCTGTTCGAGCGCTGTTCTTGTAGGCCACTCTGGTGCTGCTGGATGAGTCGCAGGTGTGCGTCTCCACCCACCAGTCAACCACGAACACCTGTGGAGGAAAGATGGCAGAACTGGCAGAGAGCTGCACAGCCCTGCTAACTGAGTCCTGACAGATATATAATAATAATAATAATAATAATAATAATACATATTATTATTATACATGTCGGGTCTGGCGGCCCAAACAGCACGTCGGCCCACCGGGCAAATGCCCGGTACGCCCGATTACCAGTCCATGCCTGATTATGAATGATAATAAAACTATTCTGTGCAACATTTGTCTAATCTTTATTCCTTCTCATCCTCTCTGACAGGATTTCTACACGTTTCAAATGGTTCGTTTTGTCATTGGCATCCTTTTTTACACAGTGAGTGCACAGTAGTCCAATGTTACCCTACAGTATCTGGAAGACTGAATAGATCTGATGAGCAACTTACAATAACTTCTTATGATGATGTAACGTGATAATATGTGTGATTGACCGTGACCTCTCTCTCTCTCTCTCTCTCTCTCTCTCTCATATCTAAGAATTGTTGCCGTGCCGTGGTGGAGTTTACATTTTACAGTGTTAATAAATTAAGATTTTGGAAGTATTTTAAGTGTCCACTCTCACTAATTTCCATTAACCTGGCCTCAAGGTATTGCACAGTTGGTATACACATTTAGTACACAAAAAAAATGTGGTGGGCCAGTCTAGTCCAAAATGCCAGGGCCGATTTTTTTTGTCCCAGTCCACCCCTGGATGAGGCCAGAGACTTCAGCTCTGACACTGCCATGTCATGCTTGGGAGGCCAGTGCCATGATGTATCTTTGTCCAACAAACGGCACAATGGCTTACAAACACCAGACAGGTGCGACATGATCTTTGCCAGATAATTAGCAAAGCCCATTAGATGCCCCATTCCCTTTGCATCTAATGGGTTTGGCATGTTGATTATGGCATTTACTGTCTCTGCATCAGGCTTCGATCGACTAGCTGACAAGATGTGACCATGGAACCAAACCTCTGCCACTTTAAACTGCAGCTTTTCAAGCTAAGGCGCAGGTACACCAGCTATGTTGTAAGTTTGAAGCTGTGTTCAAAACCAGGGAACAAGCTCCTACTTCCGAGCTAGAACCTTTCAAAATAATAGCATGCAACTTAGACTAAACACCGTAACAGTCAGTTTTGATGAAAACATGTTTATTTTACAAGACACAGTTGTAGGAGTGGGTCTAAAATCAATGTTACATGTAACGGCTACAACTCTGATGATGATGTGAGTGATGCTGACTTGGGGAACGTTTATAAGAGGGACTACGAACACAACAGCAGCTCCCCAGGCCATTGTCACATTAGAATCCTAACTTATTTTTGTTTTTTTTATTTTGGAATCCTGACTTCTTTGACTGTGTTGAGTGGACCATTTTTACCCCATTCCCAGCTCCTATTTTTGATTTTCAAGGCAAATGGAATGCAACGTAACGTAACATCATAATAATTAGAAATGTAAGAAGTAAAACAGTACAGCTATTGACAATGGTCTTTTTCTGGAGCCATAACAACTATCGTGTGGAGATGTCTGTGTGAATGTGTAGTGAGAGTCATGACAGTGACATAAACAGTAGACGAACATCTTATGAACATTGTTACAGTACTTACAGGTATCAAACCCCATGTGGAAGCTAACTGGTCTGCAAACTTAGCTTGAAGTTAGTTCCACAATTATCTGTTTGCAGATTAGTGCAATTGTGTCCAACCACTGGTAGAATCTTCCGGCATTTATTTGTGTTCAAAGCAGGATTCTTCTACCATGGCAACAAGTAAACAATGGGAAAGTAATGTCATTAAGGCTATTCTGATTTAGATCTTTGATCCACCTCATTGCTTTGTGGACACCATTAAAAGAGTGTGAAGGAGTGTTGGAAGGCGTATTTTCTTGATGGTGGTGTCTCCATTGTCACTCTGTAAGCATAAAAATTGTTCAGTTTAGTTCAAATTAGTTTGTCTATCAAACTTTACTTAAAGCAAGCAGTGGTTCCATGTCCTAGAAGCCGGACCCCAGCATGTACTGAATTTGTGAATGTGGTCTGGACTCTGTGGAGGAGAATCATGGTTTCAGAGACACTGTAGAAAGACAGAATACCTGCTCTGTGATCCAGGTACACTCCTATTCTGGAGGAAACTGGACCTGATACTGGAGTTTTAACTGTGTTGTGCAGATAAATGAAACTGTTTGGGTCACAACGTAATGCCCAAGATTCATGTCAACTCCAAATACACATTCATTGGACCCTCCTATTCTTCTGATATTTTTATATGCTACTGCAACAGTAACTGCTTCCCCTCTCCACTTTACCTCCCAATAATAACGTCCAGTAAGACTTTCTCTGATCAGGACCTAATTATAAACAGTGAATCTGTCTGGATGATCAGGATAAAGCTGTTCTTCATTTAATTTAGCTTTTCGTTCCCTCAGACAGTACCTGGTGCTTATGAGCTGTGTTTGGATCCAGAGTGATTTCACAAGAATATTTAAAGAACTCAGCTCTGGTCTTTGGTTCTGGCAGTTCTGACAATAAAACATCCACTTGAGTGACTTTCAGTGAGATGTTTGTCCATGAGTCTCTTGAAGCAGCTTCACATCTTTCTCTTGGTCCTGGATTCTCTGCTAGATTTGTTGTCAACTCACTTGGAGCTCCTGCTTCTCAGCCCTTTCTGCTGCAGCTGGGACTGTTTCATGGCCTTGATGTTCATCCATACTGCAGAGATAACAAACACACTACTGATCAGTACGACAGAACATCTTCATCCCCTCACCATGACAAGAGCAGATGTACTTTAGTCTAGCAGAAGCTTCAACAATTTTATGCTTTTTAAAAGTTAAAGAGTCATAGTGAGGTTGAAGATGTTTCTCACAATAAGAAACCAAGCAAACCAGACATGACTTGACAGCTTTCATTTTCCTTCCAGTGCAGACATCACAGGCCACATCTTCAGGTCCAGCATTGTGATGATCAGCTGGAGCAGTTTGGAGTCCAGTCTTCTTCAGATCCTCCATCAACTCTGCTAACATGATATTTTTCACCAGGACAGGCCTTGGTGTGAACTCTTTCCTGCACTGAGGACAGCTGTGGATTCTCTTCTGATCCTCTCCATCCCAGTGTTCTTTAATAGAGTTCCTACAGTAGCTGTGTCCACAGGGAATAGTCACCGGATCCTTCAGTAGATCCAGACAGATGGAACAGGATAAATTAAAAAAATCCATGTGAATTATCCAGAGCAGTTTGACTTGTCAGTGCCTGCACTTTGCAGCAAAGATTTAACCAAGGCCTCGTCTGCTTGGGAGGAACGGGGATCCAAACTGTCATACTGTCAGATCTAACCTTTGCTTTAGGAAAAAGGGGAGTGGTTATAAGCTGTGTCAACAAGGAGGTATCTGAAGTGCAAATATTTGCTCTTCACTGGAAGTCAAACCTGTGTTGTTGGTTTTTTTTGCCAGGGCTGGAGTCTGACATGGATAGCTGGGTAGGTTATAAATAATTTATGTTCAGGAAACACTTGGCATTAGGAATGACTCTTCAAGTTTTTTTCCACTGTTGTGCAAATACACACTGTTAATTTATCCATCCACCCTTCCATCCAGTTTCTGTCACACTTATCCCTCATGTGGTCAAGAGGGGTGCTGGTGCCTATCTCCAGCTGTCAATGGGTGAGAGGCGGGGTAAACCCTGGACAGGGACAGAAGAGAAGTGCAGCGAAGACTTACCAAAACAGGGCCGTTGCCGCGAAGGCTTACCAAAACAGGGCCGTTGCCACGAAGGCTTACCAAAACAGGGCCGTTGCCACGAAGGCTTACCAAAACAGGGCCGTGGCCACGAAGGCTTACCAAAACAGGGCCGTTGCTACGTAGGCTTACCAAAACAGGGCCGTGGCCACGAAGGCTTATCAAAACAGGGCCGTTGCCACGAAGGCTTACCAAAACAGGGCCGTTGCGCGAAGGCTTACCAAAACAGGGCCTGCGCCGCAAAGGTCTACCAAAGGTTCTGTGAGGTGAATGGGAAGATGATGATGATGAGTTGCTTAGGAATGTTGATGATGATGATTTCTTGCTGATGCGGATGATTTCTTGCTGATGAGAATGATTTCTTGCTGATGCGAATGATTCTTGCGGATGATTCTTCATGGATGATGCACATAGATAAACAAATGATCATGATGAGATGCAAGACAGGTGACAGGACACATGATAGGATGCATGACAGGATGCATAACAGGATGCATGATAGCATGCATGAAAGGGAAGCATGACAAGACGCAGGACCAGACGCGACAAACGAGTGATCATGACGAGTTGCAAGACAATGACAGGACGCATGACAGGATGCATAACGGGATGCATGACAGCATGCATGAAAGGACGCATGACAAGACGCAGGACCAGATGCGACAAGACACACGAGAGAATGCATGACAGGATGCATGACAGGATACATAAAAGAATGCATGACAGGATGCATGAAAGAATACATAACAGGATGTGTGACAGGATGCGTGACAGGATAAAGAACAGAATGCATGACAGGATAAAGGACAGGATAAACTGACAAAATGAGTGACGATATAAATTACAATATGAATGAAAGTATACATGATGTGATGAATGATGAGATGAATGAAGCATGGAATATCAACCATATGGAGAGAGGAGTTACAGGAGTGTAATGATGATTAATTATAAAACACAAATTTGAAAGAGTGAAACATAAGGGGTATGGCGAGACATGTGAATGAGTTTCAGATCCACCACCAGTATTTGCAGTTAGATTACCTTAAAGCTGAGAGAGCATTGAGCAGCTAAGATGAATGAATGCTCAGAACAGAATGTGGGGCATGATGATGATGTCCATTGGCCAAGTTGTTGGAGCGATCAGGAATCTGTGAACCAACTATTTATAAAGAACCCCCCCTCCCCCCCAAAAAAATCTATGGATGGCAGAATCCGTAAAATTTTAAACATATCTACAGACCGAAAGACGTCATTATAGAAAATATATTTCCAATCCAGTTGAGAAGCAGACCAGACCAGAAGGAAAGAACAGAACAGCAGCTCTCAACCAGAGTATCCTTTTCAAGAAAGGGAAGAAACAAAAGTAGTAAACTCGAGCTACCTGGAAATAAAAGCGTGACTTTGGCAATGATGCACCTGCGAGATTGAGGTGACCGAGCGAGGAGAGCAGCTGACGGTTGGAAATAACTGATATGGAATGAGACTGATATCTCGTGAATTCGAGAGCCTGTCTGCAGGCAGGAAGCCATCATGGAACTAGGTCAGTGACGGACTGGACGGTCTGGCATTTAGGCAGATGCCAGAAGGGCCACGGGCCCTTGTGGGCCGTTTGGGCCGGCCAATCACGAGGCGGCATGATCGTCGGGTGTGCGCGGCCCCTTTCACCCTGTTCATTGTAGGCCTACATTATCTCTCGGCCCACTAATAAGCCAAAGGCCTTAGTCAGCTATTTATCTTTAACTTCTCTTCGTTAATACACTGAGGAAACTGATCAGTATTTATACCAAATATGAGTCTCTATACTACCATCATGGTGACCCTCAATATTTACATAAGTCTACATTCTTTTGTAGCCTTATTCAATCAAATGTTTAAAAAGTGCATTGTTTGAAATCGAAATACAATAAATATGCCTGTATGTAGGCTATCTTTTATTTTATTATTGGTTTACAAAAGTTATATAAAGCAATGACTTCTGGGAATTTCAAAACCGAATGTGTCTGTGTGTGTTAGGTTGTTGGAGGTAAAAAGCTGAAAGATACCATAGTCTGCTAAGGTTAAACTATGAGTATGAAACTATGAATCGAGGAATTAAGCGACAGAAGGGAGGAGCGGAGAAAAAGAGAGAGAAATCCAGGAAATTACTGTTGGCTGACAGTGAAAAATGTGCGAGGCTGACCGATTTGTTTTTTAAGCCAAGTGCAGCTTCAGCTAGCACCAGCGCTAGCACTGCTAGCACCAATGTTCAAGACACTGAGCAAACAGACAGGAGTGACAGTGTGAGACAGGATGACAGCGAGGAAGAGGAGGAAGAACAAAATGAGCAAGAAGAGGAAGAACAAAATGAGCAAGAGGAGGATGATGTTGAATCTGACATGGATGAATCTATGGAACTGGCAACCAACACTGACTGTGGTGGATTAGCAGAAGCAACGATTGGGACCAATGCTGCAGGAGGGAGTGTCGCGACAGACACAGTAAGTGTATCTACTTCATTGGATCAGATCAATTATTTCAGTCGGCCAAACTCCACTACAATGGGCATGTTTTTCAAATTCCATCCAAACCAGTTAGTTGATGATGCAACTGTTAAGAAAGCATTTAATCGGAAAGATGGATCACAGCGCAAATGGGTCAGCTATAGTGCAGATCAGCATTCGCTATTTTGTGCTGTCTGTCTAGCATTTTCAAAAAAGACAGAGCAGAATCCTTTTATGTATGGATGTAATGACTGGAGACATATACATCAGAGGCTAAATGAACACGAAAAAACTGCAACCCATCTAGAATGTGTTAAAGCATACTTTTCATGGATGAATAACGCAGACATTAAAACTCTGATCTGTAGCAATCAAATGACATCCTTGCGAGAACAAGTGCGCAAGAGACGTCAAGTTTTAGAGCGAGTGGTTGACATTGTTAAACTAATTGGAAAATGCACACTTAGTTATCGTGGCAATAAAAATGAATCAACAAGGTCATTAGCTGATATGTCTGTTGATCACGGGAACTTTCTAGAAATACTTTTGCTACTCAGCAAATATGACAGCTGTTTACAGCAACACATCGCGGAATGTATTGAGAAGAGCACAGTAATAATTTGGAGGCCTTTATGCTGATGGCGACAGAGAAAGAGGTCCTGATGAACTTGGATGCTGATGCCGTGATTGACAGGGTTGCGGAGAAGAGCAATCTCCTTCGCACCTTGTTAACTGCATGACGTTAATTAGGCTAAGACACGTTTGTGGAGCGGCTGCTCTGATGATAGTCTATTCTTTTTTCATTTTCATATTTCATATTGCATTAATTTTTTTGGAGTTGTGCATTGATATATCCATGTTCTTGGTTCAGTTTTTATGCATATTAAAGTTACAGTTCAACACTAATGGGGCTACAAACTTGCGTGTTATTTCCGTGCATGTGAAGTTATATCTGTGTGTTGCGGGCAGGTGCTTTTTCACTTGCTACCTTCTTTTTACAGCTATTTATACATCTTGTTTTTTTTAAAATAATAATTTTTTTTTTCCTTTTTTTTCACAGTGACCGTCAAACCGTCACAATCGGAGGTGAGTGTAGTTCTATTTTCTATTGTTCTATAATGTTTTCCATAGATGCCGCCTGGTTTATTGTTTAAAAATATAATATGATTACTTAGAAAATGTCAACACAGCACTAATTCTGTGAGTTTGGCGTGATTATTTGTGCTAGAGCTGAGTTTTATTTGTGTAAACAGGCAGAGGAGTGGGCGGTGGCGCTGTTTGACTTCCTAGGTCAGACTGCAGAGGACTTGTCCTTCCATAAGGGGGCGCTGATTCAAGTGACAGAGCATGTGGATGCAGAGTGGAGGAGAGGACGACTGGCTGGGAGAGAGGGTCTCTACCCCGCCGCTTTCACTCAACCCTGTCAGGGTACAGAGCAAAGAACCCCCCTCAGTTATAAAGCAGCTTCCTGAGGTCAAAGCCGCCATCTTTGCAAAGCGAAGAAGAATAAAATCAGATAAAAGCTGAATTTGCACTTTAAGTTTGACTTTTCAGTTTCATAAATATAAGATAATAGTATTTAAAAACATGTTTTAACTTTATATCTTGTTGAGTGATGAGTTTATTCACTTCCTGACAAGTCGACATGTCTTTCTTTTTTTGCAAGCAGCTCAGCCAATCACAGGCCAGCAGTCTGCAGCTAAAGGAACGACTAAAGCTCTGTTTGATTTCACAGCAGAGAACCCAGATGAGCTCACCTTGAAGGTGCGTGATGTAAAAGCGTTTTCTTTCTTAGATTAACTTCTTTGCGTGTTTTTAATAATGACTTTTAAGGATTATTTTATTCTGTCGCTCCTTCTGTAGGTCGGGGAAATCCTCACGCAGGTGGAGTCTGTTGATGAGCAGTGGATTGTGGGAGTTGCGGGCGGAAAGCGCGGGATTGTGCCTAAAAACTACATTTCATTCCTCTGATGTGGAATATCTTCCGTCAACTGAAGAGGGAAAGTTAAAAAAAAAACGTCGTTAAACTACAGGGTTTTTCCTGCCGGGTTGTTTTTCTTTTCTTTTCTTTTTTTTTTACCTACAATGTTTTTAGATGATATGAATTTGTTCCAGTATTTTTTAGACTGAGATTTTTCTTTTTTTGCCAGGCAGAAAGGACCTAAATAAGCTTGGATTGCTTTTAATGGTCGAGTTGTTACTGAAGTGCGAAAGGAGGAAATCTGTATGTTTTGTTCCTGGTTTGGACGACTGAGATGAAAGGGAACGACGACACAATGACGGACCGTTACTTTGATTTTACCGTTTCACCTGGATTTTTTTGTACTTACTGTTTTTACCTGACCACTAGGGGGACTGAAGCTTCAATTTTACCAGCATGAGATCCTCAAAGATCTTTTTTACTTCTCATTAATTATTTCTTTATTCTACGTTTCAAGTTGTTCAAAAGCAACTCTCCTGATCTGTCAGTAAAAAAACAAAATATGCAACTGATTCACTTTAACTCAACTGTTAATTGATTGTGCAAAAGAAAGGATATTTTATCCATCTCAAGCATCTGGTGTTTTGAAAAATACATGAATAACATGACTGTAAACTGCTCTGCTGCAGAATAATTAAAGTGAGTACGTTGTATAAATAACATAAATATATAAATAACAATATACAAAAACATATATTTACATATATGTATACATATATAAATATACACATATTTATATATACATAAATGTATTTAATATGAATAACGTGTAAATATTTCAGCACATAATATCCTAGCAGTTGATAGTGTTAGTACATCCAGTGACTATAGAATGACCTGTGAAACGTTTTCACACAGCCACAAAACTGCTTGTTGTTGCAACCAAATCCTGTGGGATTCTGTGAGAGTAGGGAGGAGCAAGATGGCGGCCAGTGACTTCAGTTTTTCGCCAAAATCAGCAACCCAGTGAATAAAAAGAGATCAGTGTCGTAAACAAACTGCCGTTTTTTACAGCTATTGACAGCTCCTGTGATTGGCCGGTCTAGTCAGGTGACTGCTAATCCCGGAAATGGGTGTTTTAGTTGATGTTACCATAGATTATCCCGGAGTAATATTTATGCCGTTACCTCTAATAACATTCAGGTTCCCATGCACAGTACCAGCTCCATGTTTTCCTCTATTGTTGAGACTGTCTGTGGCTTGTTGAGCTGAAGTTCTGACAGTAAATAGGCTGGTTGTGGCTTATGAAACTGAACTCAGTTTATCCAAAAAAACATGCTGAGTCAGTTAATTCTCTAGCTGACAAAGGGAGCAATATTATTTTTGAACAGCTTCAGATCGAGTTGGACATGTTTTTTCCCCCTTAATAGAATCATTTTAAAACTACTTGAATCTATTCAGGCTGTTTTTGATCGTGTTTGGTTGATGATCAGACACTTGGTACAAACAGGAAATCTGTAAGCACACATGGAAAGGTAGAAGAATACAAATGTAATATAGGCAATGTGTGTGTGCATTTTAATAGTTATAATAGATCAGTGCTCAGTATAGCAAGACTTGATGCAAACTACTGGTCAAAGGTTCCTAGTCTGGAAAACTTTGTTTAACCTATGTGGAACATGATATTTTTCAACGTGTTTTCTTTATTTTGTGTATGAGAAAACTTTAGTGAGCACTGAAGTGTGTTATGCTGCACTCATCTTTTGTTGCAGCATATGGAGATCCTCTGATGTAAGTTGAATTTCCTTGATCACCTCTTCTCCTTGGCTTTTTCTGTCCATTCTAGTGTTGTCTTAAGTGGAGGACACTGTCGACCCCCCAATCGCTGTGTTCCCATCAGTGGCAGACCATCCCTCTACGTGAAGGGTAGTTGTTATAAAACTCTGTATCAGTTCTTTCTCTCAGTAGTGGATCACTCCCACTAGTATCTGTGGAGGTAGAGCAGTGGCCAAGCATCTTTGTCGACTCAAGTCCTTGTGATGTCATATTGTCTAAATTAAACATTGTCCATCTTTTTTTATCTGCAGTGAAGCTTGTTAAGAAAAATATCCCCGGCTTAAGGTATGTCTCCCCCCCAGTTGCTGGGTAGGATAACACATGGAGGGGGTGGGTCAGAAAGAGAGTTCGTTTATCCGAAACAGATTCCCCCTCCTCTTAAGAAAACATGGGAGGGTCTCACCTTTAAAAAGATGAGTTCAGAGTAGTGAAAGTTACACAGAATCCTGCATCGCGCTGTGAAATCATCTTATAATGGTAATATAAGACTCTGTCTCCATATTTAATTTCTAATAAATTAAATATGCATATTGCAATGTTTTACCTCTGATCAACGTATTCTTCATTTACTGGCAAATCTGGAACCGTGGTAAGATGGGCCTTCAGAAATATGCAGCAACAGGCCAGCTCTTAATACTAACAAGCTTCAATTAGTCTAAACGAAATTTAGGTAAAACAGTTTCAAACAATCATTGTTACCACAGTGTTTTCTCTAAAAGTGATTCATGAGTGTTTTGCAGCCTCCGGGCTGATTCCATTGCTAACTCAATAAACCAAATTGCTCTTTTTAACCTCGTGGAAGCTCACTCCCCCATTAAACATCTTTTCTGATCTCACAAACACCTTTTTATATTAGTTCTGTAAATGATCTTAACTCAGCTGAATTCCCTAATGTGTTTGCTGTCTGCTGTACCTCTAGACAAAGAGGAGTAGCGATTTTAATCCACAAAAACATTAGTTTTACAATATTGTGCAAATTGTAGATCCTGAAGTCAGATTCATATTAAAAAACATATCTATTCATAACCAAAAGTTATGTATTGTCAGTATATATGGCCCAAATGTTGTTGATCCCTCATTATTCCACAAACCTTTTCCATGCACTTTCAGAACACCTAGATCACTCTCTATTTATAGGAGGGGGACTTCAACTTTGGTCTAAATTAGGAAATAGACAGGTTAAATACAACAGGGACTCAGCACATTGGCAATCATTAAATGTAGTCAAACAATACATGAGTGATTATGCGATGCATGGCGATCTCTTCAACAGTCAGGAATATACTTTCTTTTCAAACGTCCATCATTCTTACTCTTGTTAGGACTATTTCTTAATCGGCAGCTCCCTGAGTAAAATACATTTTTTATCTAAAGACTTCAAATAGGAAATTTTGAACATTGCAATAAGTCAGGAAGCTTCTTAGCTAAACAGCTAAAAATAAACAAAGAAAAAACAACTATATTAGCAGTTACAGGCCCAACTGGTAATACATTATATGATCCGGAAAGTATAAACGACACCTTCCAAGATTTCAACAAATCTATACACATTGCAGATAAATCCATCAGATAATGACATCAAGCAATTTCTGGATAATTTAACCCTTTCTAAATTATCACATAAAATTTATGTGACAATTTATGTCATAAATTGTCACACAATGACCCTGGATTTACCACTGACAACATTAGAAATTCAGGAAGCTCTAAAAACCATGCCCTAATAATAAAAAGGCTTCAGGTCCAGATGGATTCCCAGTTGAGTTTTATAAAGAGTTCTGGAATATTCTCGCACCAATGTTCTACAAAATGTTGCAGGAAACTCGGGAAAATGGCAGATTCCTGCCTAATATGAATTTTGCTACCATTAGTCTCCATTTTAAGCCAAAGATCCTATGTTTCATACCAGCTATTGTCCAATATCCTTATGGATATTAAAATAATCTGTAAAGCTCTTGCAAAACAATTAGATAAAGTCAGTTCTCTCATAATATACCCTGATCAAACTGGTTTCATTAAAGGAAGGCAGTCATCCATGCAGATTACTTAATTAAATAGATTATTCCTATAGTAAACAACATTGAATCCAATATATTGTCTTTAGATGCAGAAAAAGAATTTGATATAATTAATTATTTGCTAATCTACATTAATTTGGTTTTGGATTTTTTTTTAATAAATTGGTTAATAGAGTTTCCACACACCATGTGCCAGGACAAATAATCAAACATCTTTCAGGTTTTGTCTCCAGAGGGGCACTAGGCATAGATGCCTGCAATCTCCTTCACTGCCATTTTTATTGAACCACTAGCAGCAACAATTAGACAAACTAATGTTATTAAAGATATAAAATGCATGAAAATACAGCAGAAAATTAGTCTTTATGCAGATGATGTTTTACTCTGTTTTATATCCCCGGCACTCAAATACCTCTCTCTCTCAAGTAATTAGACTACTAGAATATTTCTCAAAAGTCTCAGATTACTCTATTAATTGGTCTAAATCTACAATACTGCCATTTAACTGCTCTTTACAGCACCCCCAAGATTTACAACTGCAATCAGGGAGTATTATATATTTGGGTATTACTACGTCATCTGAATCGGCAGATTTACTAAAACTTAGCCACATCTCTCTTTTAAAGAAGACAGAAGAGGATCTTGTGAGATGGAAATCACTTCCAATTTCATTTATGGGTAGGGTTGCTTCAATTAAAATTATGGTTTTACCTAGAATTAATTACTTTTTCGCAACGATCCCCAATTAACCGTCATTTGACTGGTTTTAATCTCTAGACTCCTCCATCTCTAAATTTCTTTGGATACATACAATACATCTCAAAATGGATAAAATGTAATCCCTTAGATGAACCCTGGCTAGACACAGAATAGAAAATATGTAATAATATCAAGATTTCCGATTTGCCGTTTATTTGCTCAAATATAAAACGCCATGTGTGCTTTAAAAATAACATTAGCTCTTCTCTGACATCATGGTCACTGCATGAAAAGTGAGATTTTCGTCTCCGTAAACTACCGCAGATCTCCCTCATTTTCGGCAGTTAACGACAATTTGCAACCCGCGCTTGTCGCCGTTTGTCAGTGCCACAAATTCTCTGAACCGGACTATGACATATGTGGAGAGCGATCAGCTGTACTAATGGCCCTAATTAGCATATGAATGCAGCGAACCCGCGCGGCTGGCCAGGTCTGGCTTGAATAACCTACTCAGTATTGGCTGAAACCACTATTTCAAACAAGTAAAACAGCTCGTGATTGGCAGCAAAACCACACGTGGCCAGGCCAGGCTTGAATGTTCTTACTCGTGATTGGTTGGCATATATATATATATATATATATATATAAAGGAGGAGGGTTAGTATTGTAATAAAATAAACATTAATAAAAAAAATAAATAAAATAAAATAATAATAATAATAATAATAAATAAACATTAATGGACAGAAAAAAGTAGCTCTATATATATTCTGAGTGTTTTTACTCACTTTTTGTCTCTCTCTTACGACGTTATTTCTCACACAGCGTCAATAATATGCACATCACGTCATGTGGCAGATTATGCAAATTAGGCGATGACGTCATTCAGCGACTTCTAGCGACTTTTAGACCAGCCAATAGCTACTTTCCTTACTGAGGAGTTGGCAACACTGTAGTCACCAAATAAAGTCTTACCCTCTTTCTTCTAGCTCGACTCCGAGCTAAATTCTTGGCAGCTTCCGCCCGCATTGAGTTCTCTGGCTGCGTATATCTGAAGCTCCTGCGTACCGTCTCATAATACGTCTTACAAGCGGCTGGAAAACAATTAAATGAGAGTGGTATGAATAAAAATCAAACGCAAGTCACAGTAACAAGGAAGGAGAAAACAGTAAAACAAGTCACTTACACACAATGTCGTCTTTATCAACATCGTGTAAATCTGGACTTGCATATATTGCTCAGAGCAAATAGGAGGTCACCGCCTCATTATGAGGCGAGATTAGTCTGTGAAAACAAAATGTACAGTTATGATCGGTATCTATCCGTATCTATTTCCTTTTACCGCAGAATGAAAGCATATTCTTTAAATCTTACCCTTGCTCTGGTTCATAGCGCCTGCAATTTGTCTCCGAGTTGTGAAGACGGCGTCCTGCTTTTTGTGAATCACAAAAAATACACTTTAATAAAGCTTGTTCTTGCAAGTTGAAGGCGGGTTGAACGCGAGACGTCGTCCAGCCATTGATCACTTACCAGCAGTTGTGGTTTTATTTCATCTTCAGGCTCAGAAGTGGACATGAACACACAGTAGCGGAGCGCTCAGCACGTTTTTCTTTTTCTTCTTCTTCTTTGTCTTCTTCGTCTTCTTCTTCTCTTCTATCATGGCGGATCGCAAGCAACTTTAAGGTGCATACCGCCACCTACTGTTAATGAGTGTGTAGCAGTGGCGGATCTAGAAAATTTTACATGGGGGGGCAAAGGGGTGGCAAGAGGTCTTGGCAGGGTGGCAGAAGTAGACGGTACATGGGAATCCTTATATGTGAGCTGCTTTAACCAAATAAACACAAAACACTTTTAAACTACAGTAGTTGTTGTTTAATCATGCCCTTACACACTACAAAGTTTTTCTTTTAAATTCACAACAGAATAAGCAAAGTGCAGTGATCGAACAAAAAAAACCTGCATCTTTTGAAAAGTAAAAGTCTAACAAGCAAAATCCCTTTAATTTATTTGTTATAATAATTGTGTCCAAGATGCAGTGGACTACAAGTATGAAACAGCGGACAATACTCTACCTAAAAACTTATGCCCTGAAACCACAAATGACCCATGGTCAGCCATTTCTTTAAGAAAGCTTAAGGCGACGGTTGTTGTGCTTAGCAGCAAAACGTTTGACAAACTTATCTAAATCTAGTGCTTTTGCACGCTGTTTCTCAATACTGAGAACAGCCAGATTTCTCAAACGGTCATCTGCCATGGTTGAGCGCAGGTGAGTTTTTACAAGCTTTAAAGTGGAAAAGCTTCGCTCACACCCAGCAGTACTAACTGGCAAAACAATAGCAATCTTGCACAGGCGAAAAAGTTCAAAGAAAACCTCTTTAAAAGGCACCAAGAATGTCACAAACTCCGTCAGACTGGACGGGTTTACTTTGCCGTTTGCTCTGCTTCTTTCAAGAAGTCTTTTTGCCTGGTGTATCTCAGTTTTTAAGTCTTGCCATTCAGAGCCGTATTCCTCAACCACTAACAAAACTAATTCTTCCTTTAAAAAGTCATTGTTGGATGGGTTTAAAGCTTGTATACCCCTCATAATTTTACTGCTAGAGTTAGAAAAGCGCCTGTCCACTTCACTGATCATTGAGTCTATGATGGGAATGAATATACCTATTCTAAAGGCATCTTTGCTGTCAATGTGTGTTTGCTGTCCAAGTGTAGATGTTACAAGAGTATCATGTAGTATCCTAGATGTGTGTTTGGTTCTTTTGGATTTGACAATAGTAGAAATGTTACAACCATTGCATGTGTCAATTGCTGTACTCCACAGGTCATTAAAGCTCTCCTCTTTACGATAATCTTCCAATGTCTGTCTGAGGGTTTCAGTAAGGTCAGCTGCTTTGGTAAGGTCCACATTAGTTGACTGGAGCATCTCAGATAAAATCTTAGTTTCACCTTGAACTTTTCTGAAGACTGCAAGGAGCCCTATGAAATTAAAATCCATTTGAGAACGAAGTCCTCTTGCGTCTACAGCTCTCTGTGGATTAGCCTCATCTGAAATTTCATCCAGCACTCTTATTACTGCAGGCAGCCTGTCCATAAGGTTTCTACATGCAGCATAGCGACAGGCCCATCTAGTGTCACTTAGCCTAGGAAGTTCTCGTGGTGGCACACCACTGAACATTTCTTTTTGAACATCCATCCACTTAATGTGAACATATGAGCCTGACATGAATGTGTACAGTCTTTCCAGCAAAGTGAAAAAACATGCAGCTTCTGGGACATTTTTTACACTGTCCACAATGACAAGATTCAAACAATGTGCCCTGCAGTGAACATAAAATGCATGTTTGGCAACTTCTTTAACCCTTGTTTGGACCCCAGAGCACCTGCCACTCATGACTGCAGCCCCATCATAGCCTTGGCCTACCAGATTCTCTTTGTATTCCAGTCCATACTTTTCTAGACATGAAATAATTTTCTCTGTCAAACTTACTGCATCTAAGTGCTCTAAATTCTGGTACTCAAGGAAGCTCTCCTGAACCACACCATTGTAATAATATCGTACGACCAGAGATAGCTGCTCCTTTTTTTGAATGTCTTTAGTCTCATCAGCTAAAATAGAAAAGTGCTCACTTTCTTTAACCTCTTTTATAATTTCCTCTCTCACCATTTCTGCTAAACACTCCAAAAGCTCATTTTGCGTGCTTTTGCTTGTGTATTTAGCGTTTTTGGGACCCTGACACAGCCGCTTTTTTACTAAGGCATCATGTTTACTCACAAGATCTAAAATCTCAAGGAAATTTCCTCTGTTTTTTTAGTTTTCTGATTCATCATGGCCACGTTGGGAAATATTCTGAGTGGCTGTCAACAGCAAGGTTTCAGCTAAAGTTTTGATGTACTTTTGATTTTCGATTACTTGTTTCTGATTTTCATCTCCCATCATTCCCAAGACAGTTGTGTTTTTCTTGGCCATTCTTTTAAACTCACTCCATGCAATCATTGCATTCACATGTGTGTCTGCTCTGGAATGTACACTAAACCCACTGTCTTTGGAAGTGGCCTTCTTCCAGTTAGAATAGCCATTTTCTGAAGTGAATACACTGTTTTTCAAATGTGCAAAATGTCTGCATGCAAAGCAGAATGCTGCATCTTTAGACATGGAATATTCAAGCCATGGCCAAGAACTGTACCACTCCCTGTGGAAGCTTCTTTTTGCTGCTCCACGTTGTGTCTTTGGAAATGTCTTTAAATCAGGCTGTACTGCTGCATCACCTTTGCATTTTGATATATCTTAAAAAACAAAGAGTGCCAAATATGATTATCTAATGCAATTGAACAGTACATGGACATAGCTAATGCATATGTGGCATTACATATATTATCCCTCTGTATGGCAATTTATATAGAAGAAGAATAAAAACATACCATGTGGTCCAGGGAGAATTTCAGGTCTACCCTCTTCCTCTCTGTCATCTTCCTCCTCCTCCTCCTGATCATTCCCTGCGTCTGTTCCTCTCTCTGAATCTGGAGCCTCCTCTTCATCTCTCACTGATTCTTCTTTTTCCTCAGATCCTGCACTTATTTCCTCATTTCCTTCACTCATTTCTGTGTCTCCTTCATGTATTTCCTCTTCTTCGTCACTTATTTCTGTGTCTCCTTCAGTCTTTTCCTGCACTGACCCTCCTGGGCTCTCCAGTTTACTGCCTTCTCCCTCATTTCCCTTGCGCTCTTCCTCTTGTGTACTTGTTGGAATTTTCTTTGCAAAAAAGCTGGTTATATCCCCACTTTTAGCCTTCCTTTTCATGGCTAGGCCTATGAAGTAATATTTGCATGCGAAAGTCAATATGTGAAAACCTCTGGTTATCCTTGTATTTCATTAGCCTACACTGTAGGGCCATAGAACTTATAAGTTAGGTAGCATATACTACAATACCTATATATATATATATATATATATATATATATATATATATATATATATATATATATATATATATATATATATATATATATATATATATAGGTATTGTAGTATAGCCTATATAACAAATATAAATGAGAAAGATTTATCACATTCACACACCAGTTATGTTTAGACTACTTAATTCTATTGTATTTGTTATTTCCCCAGTTATAACCTGGTTTCATTGCTGCGATATCTGAGAGGAATTGGATTTATAGGACTGCTCAGCTAATCAAATCAACACTGTAGCCTGTGTGTTGTAACGTAACGGCGGCATAACGGTTACCATCAGTAAATCAGTTAACGTTATGGATACAAAAATATTTTGTATTTTTTTATTAAGCTGTTTTTTTCTTAACATTAATCAAAGGGAAGAGTGCTCTTACAAATCCCGAGGGAAGGATTTAACCGACACACTCGCTGTTTTTGCTAATCGTCTTTAGCAGATATTGACTACAAATGTAACTTTTAAGTGAAACGTGTGTTTAAACTACACCTGGTAAAAGTCACTTCACCTTCAGATGCCCTGGGACAGCTCAGTCTCTCCAGTTGGTTTGCACACTACAGAGCCACCGTGACGCTGCAGACTGTGTGTGTGTGTCAGACAGACTGAGCGCGAACTGCGCCCTGCACGTTTGAATCAGGGGGCGTAGCTAAGTATTTGAGGGACGGTGGCAAATAATACATTAAAAATAAAAAACTAAATTGCAACCTTTTGGTAAATGTATTGTTTTGAGAAGCCTGTGAACATAGTGGCAGGTTGTTTTTACAGGTACAGCTTTTGGATCAACAAAGTTAGGGGGGCAGCTGGGGGGGCAAGGCTCTATATTGGGGGGTCAGCTGCCCCCCCTTGCCCCCCTGTAGATCCGCCCATGGTGTGTAGCAACACTGTTTTACATCTATTAAATTCTATTTGTTAATTTTGTATTCTGAAGATAATAAATAATAAATAAATAATGCTTTCCTTAATCTATAAATATCCTTTATATTTCCTTTATTTCCCAATTATCCTTTAAGACACCATTCTTGGCCTGTCCTTTTATTCCCAACAAGTTTGTAAAATTGTTGAAGTTACATTTTCATCCATACTACTTTTAATTTTTATCCAATATACTAAACCTAATTTCATTCTTCTGAATTCCAGTGGAGTTTCTCCAGTCTCTACCAAAAGAGCGTTGATAGGTGTTGTTTTCACTGCTCCTGTGCATATACGTAAAGCCCTACTTTGTAATCTATCTATTCGTTGTAATGTTTTAGCTGCTGCTCCATAAATAAAACTGCCATAATGTATTATTGATCTCATGAGAGCCTTATATATGTTTAATAATGATTGTCTATCTGCACCCCAATTATTTCCAGCCACAGCCTTCAGTAAATTTATAACTTCTAACTAAATAACACATTTTACGAAGTGATCAGTCCACAAGTGAAAAACCAGGAGACTTGTTGATGAAACTTCTGGCCATGATGCTTTTGTCATGGCAATCAACCTTCAACATTTCTGACAATGCCATCACATCACTTCTTCTGTGCATCAAACATTTCATGTGGATACTTGGAAATGTTGTCTGTGTGTGCTAATTCCCTCACTGCCTTTGCAAGCAATATTCCAAAGACTTTATTCTCCTTGAGGAAATGGACTGGTGTCCTCCGTGACAACTTCTTACAGTATGTGGTTTGTCCAAAATGTATGACAGTATACATACTTACTGAAACCTACGAGCTAAGACGCGATGGCACAAAGGTTTGTAAGATTTGTGGTCACATACCATTCTATAATCACCCACAGCTAAAGTCTGTGAAATGTGGCTCTGTCTTGCTAAAGGCGAAACCTCCCCCTGCAACACTGATTTGTGTTTGTATAGCTCACAGCATTTTCATCTACATGTTAAAGCCTCCCCTAGAATTAGGAGGAGGGGGGTCATGGGGGGGACAACTGCCACGTCAATTTCTGACAATTCATGGCAGTTTTCGGTGTTGACTGCAAATTACCGTGAACAGCCGTTAACCTGAACTTCCACGACAATCTACAGTGCCGCATAGTGACGAAAATCACACTTTTCATGCAGTGGGTGGGAGTTTTTTAAAATTACATCACTTATCCCATGTAGCCGTACACCCATCTGTAATAATCCTGACATCCTACAAAAAAAAAAAATATTTTAACCCACCTCTGAGTTATCACATGTATTATAAAGCTAGGTCCGAACAGAGCTCGATTTAACTAACTTGAACAGCCACAATGAAAACACAAACACGATGGGGCTGCAAATATAAATTTGACTTTAGTAGAAAAACTTGTCGACATAGAAATGTAACAACAGATATTGGCATACAAAAAAATAAACAGGTGCCTTCAAATCCCCAATGACTTTGTTTATCACTAGAGCTTTGTTCCCTTTTATTGGTGAATGAGTTTGTCTAATGGAGTGCACTCCTTAATCCTGTTTCTAAGTTCAAACAAGTATCCATGCAGATGGCTTGGTACAATCCTACCACAGCAGATAGTACATCTGCTCTTCGTAATAATGAATGTAGACTCTGGTTCCACGGCTCAATTGGGTTGGCTCGCCATCTAAACGATTCTTCTTTACAGATTTTGACCATACACCAAAAGACCTGAGCGATTTGCCTATACTCCACAAGAGAGTGAGGTCCCCTCTCAGTTCCGGCGCGGTCAAAATGCTTGTCCGTTGCCACCGTTTTAGCACTTGTTTTCTCAATTTCAAAGTGGCACTGGACTCCTCTCATGTTGCACCACTATAGACAATAGACAAATATTTTACTTAGTTCTTGTAACTTATTAGGTTTTGCACTCGGGCCGTTGTGTGGTCTCTCTATGCTCGGCTTCAGACGGAAAAGGAAATAGAGAAGTAGCGCGCAGACAGTGGCTGGACGTGACATCTCATTGGCTGCTGCTTGTGCACATGAACTCTGCTTGGTTAAGCTGAGTGACGTTACATGACATATTCAGTCAATTTTTTTTATATAAACATGAAAAATTAACAATGACAAAAAAACTATGAAAATATATAATTTTAGCATTGAAAATGTGCGCAAAATAAAAATTATGACACTTCTAATTTTAATGTAGAAATCATTTACTGTGAATCGAATATATTACAATATTTACAATATTACAACATTCCTTACTGGAAGAATGAAAGTACTGAATACCTAGAACATAAAGGAACTGAGTTTGTCAAAGTTGATAGGATAAATATACAATTTTGTATTGATAAAAAAACATTCTTAGAATATCAACTATCAAACTACCTAAATTTTACAAGACTGTTCAAACTAGATTATTCAATATCTCTTCGGAGGGGATTTATCAGTCAGGTTTGAACAGATATGTTTAAGAACTTTCAAAATGACTAGAAATTTGAATTTACAACTAATACAATACAAAATCCTTCATAGAGTACATTATACAGGTAAAAAATTATTTTGGATGGGTTTTGTACAATCTTACATCTGTCCACAATGCACAGGCAATAATCCTGACAATTATATTTTACAAGGCCAAATCTCTTTTTCGATGTCATAGCAAGCAGTCACTGGTTTAGCTTCATAGCCCCCCAGTGGGGCCCCGACATCCATGGAGCCCAGGCCCTGCGAAGCAGCTAACGGAGGGAAGCCGGACGGGATGGATGGGCTCCACACTTAAACATATGGCACTGAAAACACAGCTGGGAAAGGAGTCAACTTAAATCTCATGGTTTAATGTTAACAACTGTATAATGTAATGTTATACCAGATTTAGGCCTACTATAAAAAAAATTAAAGGAATTGGATTATGTCAGATGTGTCACTTACTTGCAGATTTACTTGCTGCAGCATCGATTTTACAGCCCTGCCATTTTAAAGTTACACAATCAACCCTTTTTTTTTTTGGTTTATGTGGTATTTGGAAAATACATAACATGATTCCCTGCTTTTAAAACTCACTAAGAAGCATGCAGCCTTTTAGCTTTTAATTAAAAGAAGAATTCCTGCTTACATCTTGAACAACTTCTAAGCCTCTGAGTAACTTTGAATTTTTTAGATGGCTAGGCATACATATTGGGTACAATTAAACCCAAGCTATGAACTGAGCCACTCTCCTTCACTTATTTCAGTTACTTTTGGAATTTAATGATCTCTGCTGTGGTTCCTGTGGAACGTGAAAGCCAAATCCCAGCATGCAGCGGCTCAGTGAATACGGCCTTTTCTCTGTGGAGGAGAATCATCACCTCCTTACAGAAACAGCAGTCAGCTCCAAAGACGCTGTAGAAAGACAGAATCCCTGCACTGTGATCCAGGTACACTCCGACTCTGGAGGAAACTGGACCTGGGATGGGGATTTGAACTTCGTCACTGTAGAATGTGTAACCTGTTGTCCAGCAGCACAAAGCCCAAGAGTTCTCATTCATTCCAAAAGAACTGTCGTTTGTGTCCCCTTCTCTTTCTATATCCCTGTAAGCGACGGCTATTTCGATTGATCCCCCGCTCCACTCCACCTCCCAGTAATAACGTCCAGTCAGACGTGATCTACTCAGGACCTGCCATCTTCTGGTGAATCTGTCTTCATTATTTGAATAACATTGGTTTTTGTTAGTCATAGTAACTTTTCTGTTACCTTCAGATAATTCCAGATATTTGTGCGCTGTGTTGGGATCCAGTGTGAGTTTCCGTGAATATTTTAAGAAGTCCTCTCTTGATGCTGGTTCTTGTTTGGACAGTAAGGCATCAACTTTCATAACTGGATCCACCTTCTTGGCTGCATCCACTTTAGTGACTTGCAACGAGGCATTTGTTTGTTCCTGTTTCAGCGCGTCCTGTATTATGTCCCTGAGCTTTGACAGAGCTGCTGTCACACCCTCAAGGCATCTTAGAGGACGGGTCTTGATGCTGGGTGAGTGTGTAGACTCACTGAGTGCTGACAGTGAGGGGTAGTTGAGGAGAAACTGGTTGTGATCCTCTGTGTCTGAGAGCTGCTTCAGCTCAGCGTCTTTCCTCTTCAGCTCAGTGATCTCCTGCTCCAGCTTCTCCTGAAGCTCTTTGACTCGACTCACTTCAGTTTCCTGCTGGGATCTGATCTGCTGCTTCACAACAGAGCTTATTTTCTGGATGAGATGGATCAGCTCAGAGAAGATCTTCTCACTGTCCTCCACTGTTTTATCAGCAGAGACATTGATGGCCTCCACCTCCTGTTGAAGCAGCTTCACATCTTTCTCTTGGTACTGAATTCTCTGCTGGATGTTTTCTCGTCTCACCTGGAGCTCCTTCTGCTTCTCAGCCCTTTCTGCTGAAGCTGAGACTGTTTCATGGCCTTTATGTTCATCCATAGTGCAGAGATAACAGATACACTGCTGATCAGTACGACAGAAGATCTTCATCACTTCATCATGACGAGAGCAGATGTTCTGCTGGAGGTCCTTGGAGGGATTCACCAGTTTGTGTTTCTTCAGACCAGGCACATCATGGTGAGGTTGGAGGTGATTCTCACAATAAGAAACCAAACAGACCAGACAGGACTTAGCAGCTTTCATCTTCCTCCCAGTGCAGATATCACAGGCCACATCTTCAGGTTCAGCATAGCAGAGATCAGCTGGAGCAGCTTGGAGTCCAGTCTTCTTCAGATCCTCCACCAACTCTGCTAACATGGTGTTTTTCATCAAAACAGGCCTCGGTGTGAACGTCTGTCTACACTGAGGGCAGCTGTGGCTTTGTTTCCTGTCCTTATTGTCCCAAAAGTTTCCAATACAGTTCATGCAGTAATTGTGTCCACAGGGGATAGTCACCGGAGTCTTCAGGAGATCCAAACAAATGGAACAGGAGAATTTCACAGAATCCATCTGATATCCTTGCTCTGCCATTTCTTCGGCGGACAGCTGCAGAATGATAGGTTTCCTTTCCTCTGAAAACAATAAACCGTTGCTTCACAGGTCCGTAAAGTTTAATTTCTCAATATGTTTTGTCAAAGCTAGGAAATGAAAAACCCTCTTCCTCTTTTCTCAGAAATGGGAGGAGCAGCTCTTCCAGGAAGTATTTTGTTTGCCAATACTTCGTCAGCTCTAAGTGGCCTGATCATTTGCAGACTTTTGCTAGTCTATCTGTGTCATTTCAGTTTTATAATTTTAATATTCATGTTTTGTGAGAAATCTGTTGATTGAAGAAAGCATGTCACTTTTCTCAGACATATATAATTTTTACTCTGTTGTATTTAACATACCATTTATGATCACTATTTATCTCAGTTATCTTATAATTTTCTTTTTGAGAAAGTCAGATAGAGAAATGTTGAGAGTGCAACTCTTTTTATACTTGCATTTTATAGAGGTCTTGATGACCGCCCACATGCCACACTTTTATAACAGGGTAAAAACAGTTTTTTTGCAGATTGATAAAAGACCAGCAGCAGTTGTTTGTCAAAGTTGGTCTTGCATTGCATTCTCAGGAAAATACAGCCTTTCCTATTTAATGATATAACCTAAATGCAAACCATGAATCATAAACATTCTTTAGGTGACATGTAGTGTTCATTTCTTCATACTACAGGTAATAAGAACCTGTATGGATTCAAGGGTTTGTGATCAGTCTCAACTGTGACAGCATCATGTCCATACAGGTAGTGATGGAACCCCTGGCAGGCGAACACAATACTGAGGCGCTCCTTCTCAATTTGTCCATAGTTTGTTTCTGTAGGAGTGAGAGCTCTTGATGTGTAAGCGACAGGCTGACTTTTCTGCATGAAACAGCACCCCAAGCCAGTCATACTGTAGTCACTCTGGACTGTGACAGGTGTTAAAGATTGGGTTTACCGGCCACTTGTTTGACCGCAAGTGAGAAGACATTAATCAAGAGGTAGAACAGTTTAAATGCATATTTAATTCATAGAAATGAAATATGGAGACAGAGTATACATTTACCAATCAAGATGATTTCCCCGTGCGGTCGAGAAGTCTGTCTGAAGTAAGCTTTGAACAAAGACTCTTTTTATCAACTTTAAAACTCCTCCTGCTCGCTCAAGGGGGAGGATGACTGACCTCCTCTCCTTCTGACCACCCCCTCGGGGCAATAACACGCCCTGTTATTCTACCCAGCAAAAGAGAGGGGAGACACCCCTACTAATATATATTTTTTAATTCTCAACACAGGGTTGGTCATGTTGTAGTAATGTAGCACTGGCATGGATGAGGCCACGTCATGCTTGCGAGGCCAGTGCCATGATGTGTCTTTGTCCAGAATGGGCGCCACAATGGCTCACAAACACCAGACAGGTGCAACATGAACTTCACCAGATAATTAGAAAACCCCATTAGATGCCCCATTCCCTTTGCATCTAATGGGTTTGGCATGTTGATTATGGCATTTACTTTCTCTGCATCAGGCTTCGATTGACTAGCCGACAAGATGTGACCATGGAATCAAACCTCTGCCACTTTAAACTGCAGCTTTTCAAGCTAAGGCACAGGTACATTGACTAAACAAAACTAAAGCCTGTAACAATCAGCTGTGATGAAAACATGTTTATTTTACAAGACACAGTTGTAGGAGGGGGTATAAAATCAATGTTACATGTAACGGCTACAACTCTGAACCAAATAAATTAAAAGTGATGCTGACTTGGGGAAGTACAGCTTTAATGGACATTTATAAGAGGGACTAAGAACACAAAAGCAGCTTTCCAGGCCATTGTCACATTAGAATCCTAACTTATTTTTGTTTTTTTATTTTGGAATCCTGACTTCTTTGACTGTGTCAAAGAAGTCAGCTCCTATTTTGGATTTTTAAAACAATTGGAATGCAATGTAACATATCATAATAATAATAAGAAAGGTAATAAGTAAAACAGCACAGCTATTAACAATGTTTTTTTATGGAGCCATAACTACTGTCGTGTGGAGAAGTCTGGGTGAATGTGTAGTGAGAGCCATGACAGTGACATAAACATTAGATGAACATCTTATGAACATTGTTAGAGTACTTACAGGTATTGTACCCCACGTGGAAGTTAACTGGTCTGCAAACTTAGCTTGAAGTTAGTTCCACCATTATCTGTTTGCGGATTAGCGCAATCGTGCCCAACCACTGGTAGAATGTTCCGGCATTTATTTGTATTCAAAGGAGGACTTTTCTTCCTTGGCAACAAGTAAACGATGGGAAAGTAATGTCATTAAGGCTATTCTGATTTAGATCTTTGATCCACCTCATTGCTTTGTGGACACCATTAAAAGAGTGTGAAGGAGCGGTGCATGGCGTATTGTCTTGGTGGTGGTGTCTCCGTTGTCACTCTGTAAGCATAAAAGTTGTTGAACTAGTTCAGTTTTGTTAAAATTTGTTTGTCTATCAAACTTTACTTAAAGCAAGCAGTGGTTACATGTCCTCAAAGCCGGACCCCAGCATGTACTGAATTAGAGAATGTGGTCTGGACTCTGTGGAGGAGAGTCATGGTTTCAGAGACACTGTAGAAAGACAGAATACCTATACTGAGGTAATATTGGGTTATTCCACATGATGCATCTTTCTGGTGTGTCATTTAAGTTTACATTTCTACATGTTCTTATGTAGACCCTCATAACAAGTCCTATTCAGAAAGGGGGATGTAGTATCAGGCTATCGGTGGTGTAGGAGCCATTTTTCCTTTCCTGTGTTTATCGCCACCAGGGGGCGTATTTCATTTTTGAGTTCTGAGTGTCTGATGGGGGATGAGGTTATCTAAGGTTAACCATGATTGTGTTCAGGTGTTGTTAATGGGAAGAGGCAACAGTTTTCTACTGTGCTTAGTAAGAATTGAGGTTGAATATATGTGGATCTAAATGGAAATATTGAGACAATGGACATTGTGCAAACAATAAATGACATTATTATAAGTCAAACTGAAGATCGGATTACGAATGTTAATTGAGCGCACGTAAAACCAACGACTTTCAGAAACAGCAGCCAGTAGCCTAAAATAGAGGATTTTATCCGCTACAGGTGGATAGAAACCTTTGTGCTGTATTGTGTTGGAAGGGGACAGAATTAAAGTGTACCTGCTAAGATGATGTGTCACGTCTGTTTCTTTGTGGCCTCAACATATTATTAAATATACATTTCGGAGAACAGAACAATAGCCTCCATGGCTGAACAGAAACAGGTGGGGGCAGCAACCAAACATACTCCAGCATCAATAAAACAACAAACAAGATGACAAAGTAAATCCATAAAGACAGCTGATCTCTGAGTAGTGAAGAAATGACAAGAATGAACTCTCAGCAACAATGGTGTAGACTAAAGAAACTGAACTACACATTTTAACCACCTGGACCTGAGATCTATTTAATTTCAGTTTAACCAAATCGGCAGAGGCTTTACTGAAGAAAGGCTTAACACCAGCATGTGGAGGCTGAGTGAACATGGTCTGGACTCTGTGGAGGAGAGTCATGGTATCAGAGATGCTGTAGAAAGACAGAATACCTGCTCTATGATCCAGGTACACTCCTACTCTGTAGGAACCAGGACCTGATACTGGAGATTGAATGTTTTACTAAAACTCACACGTTTTTTTCACTCACAATGTAACACCCAAGATCATCTTGCCCAAATGCACATTTGTTCAATCTCTAAATGCTCTCGTATAAACAGTAAATCTGGATAATCACAAAAGTTTTTTTTTTCTTTCATCAATGTTGCTTTCTTGTTCCTCTCAGATGATAACAGATGTATGCCAGAGTTATTTCTCATGAATATTCTAGGACTCCAGCTTCAGTGAGATATCTGTCCACGTTTCTCCATGTATTTCCTGTAGTTTATCTCTGCTGTCACAGTATCTCAGTTTAGTAACAGGTTTAAAATGAAGGCGTTTGACACTGATAGAAAGCAAAGATATTGTTTTATTATTTTGAGCTACATGTAAATGTCTGATGACTGCAAATTGAAAAATACGCAGTATTGCTTTTATTTTAGTTCAAACACAAACACGTAAAGAATAAACTCAAAAATGTATGTCCCCAAAATTTAAATCAGGTTTAAAATGGACCCAAAGGGGTTAAAGGAAAGCAGTTTTACAACAGATCAATATGCAGTAATTCAGCTAAGCATTTGATTACATGTCATTCATTGATAAAATCCACACGCATCTTTAGAATATCAGCTTAAATATGCTCTATGCTTTAAATGGTTGTAAAACATTTTAAAATGACCAAAAGCACACAGTACCACCTTAAAAGCAAAAATATGTATATTGACATTTTCACAAAGGGAAATAATAAAGAATGCGCCGCTTTTAGGTGACACTGAAAACATGTCTGGGAAAGGAGTCAACTTAAATCTCATGGTTTAATGTTAACTGTATAATGTAATGTTATACCAGATTTACTATAAAAAAATTAAAGGAATTGGAATATGTCAGATGTGTCACTTTATTTACAGATGTACTTGCTGCAGCATCGATTTTACAGCCCTGCCATTTTAAAGTTACACAATCAACCCTTTTTTTGGTTTATGTGGTATTTTGAAAATACATAACATGATTCCCTGCTTTAAAAAAAAAAATCACCAAGAAGCATGCAGCCTTTTAGCTTTTAATTAAAAGAAGTATTCCTGCTTACATCTGTCACGAACCAGAGACAGAGGACCCAGTATTCAGCCAGACAAGAGAGGTTTTAAGCAAAAAACAGGATTTAATAATAAAACAGGGACAGGCAGACTCAATGATCAAAAGGGCAGTCCAAAATCCGGTACACTAAAGGCAGTCCAAAATAGGCAGAAGTACAGACAAGGATAAGGCAAACTCAGAATATCACAAGGCAGGTCCAGGTCAGAAAAACAGGTAAGCAATCATTCAGGGCAAGAAAATCAGGTTTAGGGATCAGGCTGGCTCAGAGTCAAAAAGGCAATCGGGTCGGTATCAACAGGGCTATCAGTAATACAACGCTGGATAAGACTCACCAAGTGGTTTGAATTGATCTGGCCGATTGCAGAGGTTTGTGACAGGACTATATAGGGGAGTGAGCAGGTGAACAGGAGTGAAGACTAATTACTGACATGGGTGGAACTTATTAGGAACAAGGAAGTGACTGAAAGAAAACTGACACTGATTGGATGGTGACTGGAGAAGAGGAGTGACTGGGTGTTGTCTACGAGGTGAGCTGGCAGATAGCTGGCAGGTGAACTGAGTGACTGATTAAAGGCTGGATACAGAGAAGTAAACAGAGCAGGCCAAGTGAAGTGATAACAACATCAAACCACAATAAAATCCAAACTAGACCTAACCTGGCTCTGCCAGATAGATTTGCTCCGCATATCCATCTGGAAACCTTCCGTTGAAGTAATTTTGGGAAGGGGCGAAAATACTGGTTAGCTGATTGGCCTATGTTGGTGATAGACGGGCCAAATAAACCAATCAGATTCGTCGTCGCTCTGTTACGAGCGACGACGAAAACACAACCACAAGCCAAGCTACTCTTGCTGCTGCAAGTAAAGGCTCGTTAGCTCAGCAGAGAAATACTCTGTAATTCCGATAAAACTTGCTCGATAGCCACGCTAACGCTAGTTTCATCGGCTGAAGCCGCCATGTTCTTTAGACTGAACTGTCGCGCTTCCCGTTACGTCACACCTCAACCGCCTCAAAGCCAACGCTGATTGGACGTTCGTTTGGTGAACGGCTCCAAATTTTCTTTAACGGAGAGTATCCAGACTGATCTGCGAGGTGAAACCTTGAACACTCGCGAGATCAGGATGGTCTCACGAGGCTAAACTAGACCATAACAGAACCAAAACCTAACACTAAACAGAACACAAGCTATAACAGGAACCAAACAAGAAAGAACCCGAAACCAAAACTGAGCTTTAAAGCTGGAGAGTTTAACTAATAGATCAAAATAAACAAACAGTCAAAACAAAAACCCAGATCCTGACAACATCTTGAACAACTTCTAAACCTCTGAGTAACTTTGATTTTTTTTTTAGATGGCTAGGCATACATATTGGGTACAATTAAACCCAATCTATGAACTGAGCCACTCTCCTTCACTTATTTCAGATACTTTTCTCAATTTAATGATCTCTGCTGTGGTTCCTGTGGAACGTGAAAGCCAAATCCCAGCATGTAGCGGCTCAGTGAATACGGCCTTTTCTCTGTGGATCAGAGTCAACACCTCCTGGAAAAAACGGTCGGCTAAAAAGACTCTGTAGAAAGACAGAATCCCTGCACTGTGATCCAGGTACACTCCGACTCTGGAGGAAACTGGACCTGGGATGGAGATTTCAACTTCGTCACTGTAGAATGTGTAACCTGTTCTGCTGCAGCCCAAAGCCCAAGACTTCTCATTCATACCAAAAGTACTGTCGTCTGTGTACTCTTTTCTATCAGTATCCCTGTAGGCAACGGCTATTTTGACTGATCCCCCGCTCCACTCCACCTCCCAGTAAAAACGTCCAGTCAGACGTGATCTACTCAGGACCTGCCGTCTTCTGGTGAATCTGTCTCCATCATGCCAATATTCTTGGTCTTTGTTAGTCATTGTAACTTTTCTGTTACCTTTAGATAATTTCAGATATTTGTGTGCTGTGTCAGGATCCAGTGTGAGTTTCCCTGAATACTTTAAGAATTTCTCTCTTGTTGGTTCTTGTTTGAGCAGTAAGGCATCCGCCAGACCCACCTTCATGGCTGCATCCACTTTAGTGACTGGCAACGAGGCGTTTGTCTGTTCCTGTTTCAGCACGTCCTGTATTATGACCCTGAGCTCTGACACAGCTGCTGTCACATCCTCAAAGTATCTCAGAGGACGAATATTGATGCTGGATGAGTGTGTAGACTCACTGAGTGCTGACAGTGAGGGGTAGTTGAGGAGAAACTGGCTGTGATCCTCTGTGTCTGAGAGCTGCTTCAGCTCAGCGTCTTTCCTCTTCAGCTCAGTGATCTCCTGCTTCAGCTTCTCCTGAAGCTCTTTGACTCGACTCACTTCAGTTTCCTGCTGGGATCTGATCTGCTGCTTCACATCAGAGCTTCTTTTCTGGATGAGACGGATCAGCTCATTGAAGATCTTCTCATTGTCCTCCACTGCTTTATCAGCAGAGACATTGATGGCCTCCACCTCCTGTTGAAGCAGCTTCACATCTTTCTCTTGGTTCTGGATCCTCTTCTGGATTTGTTGTCGTCTCACCTGGACCTCCTTCTGCTTCTCAGTCCTTTCTGCTGCAGCTGGGACGGTTTTATGGCCTTTATGTTCATTCATTAAGCAGAGATAACAGATACACTGCTGATCAGTACGACAGAAGATCTTCATCACCTGATCATGACGAGAGCAGATGTTCTGCTGGAGGTTCTTGGATGGATCCACCAGTTTGTGTTTCTTCAGTCCAGGAACATAATAGTGAGGTTGAAGGTGTTCCTCACAGTATGAAACCAAGCAGAACAGACAGGACTTGGCAGCTTTCATCTTCCTCCCAGTGCAGACATCACAGGCCACATCTTCAGGTTCAGCATAGCAGAGATCATCTGGAGCAGCTTGGAGTCCAGTCTTCTTCAGATCCTCCACCAACTCTGCTAACATGGTGTTTTTCATCAGAACAGGCCTCGGTGTGAACGTCTGTGTACACTGAGGGCAGCTGTGGCTTTGTTTCCTGTCCTCATCGTCCCAAAAGTTTCCAATACAGTTCATGCAGTAATTGTGTCCGCAGGGGATAGTCACCGGAGTCTTTAGGAGATCCAAACAGATGGAGCAGGAGAATTTCACAGAATCCATCTGATATCCTTGCTCTGCCATTTCTTAGGCGGATAGCTGCTGAATGATAGGTTTCCTTTCCTCTGAAGCCAAAAACCCGTTGCTTCACAGGTCTGTAAAGTTTCAGTTCTCTGAAAGGGGAGTAACTTCATCAGAGCTAGGAAATGAAAAACCCTCTTCCTCTTTTCTAAGAAATGGGAGGAGCAGCTCTTCCAGGAAGTATTTTGTTTGCCAATACTTCGTCAGCTCTAAGTGGCCTGATCATTTGCAGACTTTTGCTGGTCTTTCTGTGTCAATTCAGTTTTATAATTTTAATATTCATGTTTTGTGAGAAATCTGTTAATAGAAGAGAACATGTCACTTTTCTCAGACATATATAATTTCAATTCTGTTGTATTTAACATACCATTTATGAACACTATTTAGTGCTCATAAATGGTTATCTTATAATTTTCTTTATCTTTTTGAGAAAGTCAGATAGAGAAATGTTGAGAGTGCAACTCTTTTTATACTTGCATTTTATAAAGGTCTTGATGACTGTCCACATGCCACACTTTTATAACAGGGTAAAAACTTTTTTTTTTTGCAGATTGATAAAAGACCAGCAGCAGTTGTTTGTCAAAGTTGTTCTTGCTTTGCATTCTCAGGAAAATACAGCCTTTCCTATTTAATGATATAACATAAATGCAAACCATGAATGATAAACATTCTTTAGCTGACATCTAGTGTTCATTTCCTCGTACTACAGGTGATAAGAACCTGCATGGATTCAAGGGTTTGTGATCAGTCTCAACTGTGACAGCATCGTGTCCATACAGGTAGTGATGGAACCTCTGGCAGGCGAACACAATACTGAGGCACTCCTTCTCAATTTGTCCACTTTGTTTCTGTAGGAGTGAGAGCTCTTGACTCTCAGCAACAATGGTGTAGACTAAGAAACTGAACTACACATTTTAACCACCTGGACCTGAGATCTATTTAATTTCAGTTTAACCAAATCGGCAGAGGCTTTACTGAGGTAAGGTTTAACACCAGCATGTGGAGGCTGAGTAAAACTGGTCTGGACTCTGTGGAGGAGAGTCATGGTATCAGAGATGCTGTAGAAAGACAGAACACCTGCTCTATGATCAAGGTACACTCCTATTCTGGAGGAAAATTGACCTGACACTGAAGATTGAATGTTTTACTAAAATTCACACGTTTTTTTTCTCTCACAATGTAACACCCAAGATCATCTTGCCCAAATGCACATTTGTTCAATCTCTAAATCCTCTCGTATAAACAGTAAATCTGGATAATCACAAAAGTTTTTTTTTCTTACATCAATGTTGCTTTCTTGTTCCTCTCAGATGATAACAGCTGTATGGCAGAGTTATTTCTCATGAATATTCTAGGAATCCAGCTTCAGTGAGATATCTGTCCACGTTTCTCCATGTATTTCCTGTAGTTTATCTCTGCTGTCACAGTATCTCAGTTTAGTAACAGGTTTAAAATGAAGGAGTTTGACACTGACAGAAAGCAAACATATTGTTTTATTATTTTGAGCTACATGTAAATGTCTGATGACTGCAAATTGAAAAATATGCAGTATTGCTTTTATTTTAGTTCAAACACAAACACGTAAAGAATAAACTCAAAAATGTATGTCCCCAAAATTTAAATCAGGTTTAAAATGGACCCAAAGGGGTTAAAGGAAAGCAGTTTCACAACAGATCAATATGCAGTAATTCAGCTAAGCATTTGATTATATGTCATTCATTGATAAAATCCACATGCATCTTTAGAATATCAGCTTAAATATGCTCTATGCTTTAAATGGTTGTAAAACATTTTAAAATGACCAAAAGCACACAGTACCACCTTAAAAGCAAAAACATGTATATTGACATTTTCACAAAGGGAAATAATAAAGAATGTGCCGCTTTTAGGTGACACTGAAAACATGTCTGGGAAAGGAGTCAACCTAAATCTCATGGTTTAATGTTAACTGTATAATGTAATGTTATACCAGATTTACTATAAAAAAAATTAAAGGAATTGGAATATGTCAGATGTGTCACTTTATTTACAGATGCACTTGCTGCAGCATCGATTTTACAGCCCTGCCATTTTAAAGTTACACAATCAACCCTTTTTTTGGTTTATGTGGTATTTGGAAAATACATAACATGATTCCCTGCTTTAAAAAATCACCAAGAAGCGTGCAGCCTTTTAGCTTTTAATTAAAAGAAGTATTCCTGCTTACATCTTGATAAACTTCTAAGCCTCTGATTAACTTTGATTTTTTTTTAGATGGCTAGGCATACATATTGGGTACAATTAAACCCAATCTATGAACTGAGCCACTCTCCTTCACTTATTTCAGATACTTTTCTCAATTTAATGATCTCTGCTGTGGTTCCTGTGGAACGTGAAAGCCAAATCCCAGCATGTAGCGGCTCAGTGAATACGGCCTTTTCTCTGTGGATCAGAGTCAACACCTCCTGGAAAAAACGGTCGGCTAAAAAGACTCTGTAGAAAGACAGAATCCCTGCACTGTGATCCAGGTACACTCCGACTCTGGAGGAAACTGGACCTGGGATGGAGATTTCAACTTCGTCACTGTAGAATGTGTAACCTGTTCTGCTGCAGCCCAAAGCCCAAGACTTCTCATTCATACCAAAAGTACTGTCCTCTGTGTACTCTTTTCTATCAGTATCCCTGTAGGCAACGGCTATTTTGACTGATCCCCCGCTCCACTCCACCTCCCAGTAAAAACGTCCAGTCAGACGTGATCTACTCAGGACCTGCCGTCTTCTGGTGAATCTGTCTCCATCATGCCAATATTCTTGGTCTTTGTTAGTCATTGTAACTTTTCTGTTACCTTTAGATAATTTCAGATATTTGTGTGCTGTGTCAGGATCCAGTGTGAGTTTCCCTGAATACTTTAAGAATTTCTCTCTTGTTGGTTCTTGTTTGAGCAGTAAGGCATCCGCCAGACCCACCTTCATGGCTGCATCCACTTTAGTGACTGGCAACGAGGCGTTTGTCTGTTCCTGTTTCAGCACGTCCTGTATTATGACCCTGAGCTCTGACACAGCTGCTGTCACATCCTCAAAGTATCTCAGAGGACGAATATTGATGCTGGATGAGTGTGTAGACTCACTGAGTGCTGACAGTGAGGGGTAGTTGAGGAGAAACTGGCTGTGATCCTCTGTGTCTGAGAGCTGCTTCAGCTCAGCATCTTTCCTCTTCAGCTCAGTGATCTCCTGCTCCAGCTTCTCCTGAAGCTCTTTGACTCGACTCACTTCAGTTTCCTGCTGGGATCTGATCTGCTGCTTCACATCAGAGCTTCTTTTCTGGATGAGACGGATCAGCTCATTGAAGATCTTCTCATTGTCCTCCACTGTTTTATCAGCAGAGACATTGATGGCCTCCACCTCCTGTTGAAGCAGCTTCACATCTTTCTCTTGGTCCTGGATTCTCTGCTGGATTTGTTGTCGTCTCACCTGGAGCTCCTTCTGCTTCTCAGCCCTTTCTGCTGCAGCTGGGACTGTTTCATGGCCTTTATGTTCATCCATAGTGCAGAGATAACAGATACACTGCTGATCAGTACGACAGAAGATCTTCATCACCTGATAATGACGAGAGCAGATGTTCTCATGGAGGTTCTTGGATGGATTCACTAGCTTGTGTTTCTTCAGTCCAGGAACATAATAGTGAGGTTGAAGGTGTTCCTCACAGTATGAAACCAAGCAGAACAGACAGGACTTGGCAGCTTTCATCTTCCTCCCAGTGCAGATATCACAGGCCACATCTTCAGGTTCAGCATAGCAGAGATCAGCTGGAGCAGCTTGGAGTCCAGTCTTCTTCAGATCCTCCACCAACTCTGCTAACATGGTGTTTTTCATCAGAACAGGCCTCGGTGTGAACGTCTGTGTACACTGAGGGCAGCTGTGGCTTTGTTTCCTGTCCTCATCGTCCCAAAAGTTTCCAATACAGTTCATGCAGTAATTGTGTCCGCAGGGGATAGTCACCGGAGTCTTTAGGATATCAAAACAGATGGAGCAGGAGAATTTCACAGAATCCATCTGATATCCTTGCTCTGCCATTTCTTCGGCAAACAGCTGCTGAATGATAGGTTTCCTTTCCTCTGAAGCCAATAACCCGTTGCTTCACAGGTCTGTAAAGTTTCAGTTCTCTGAAAGGGGAGTAACTTCATCAGAGCTAGGAAATGAAAAACCCTCTTCCTCTTTTCTAAGAAATGGGAGGAGCAGCTCTTCCAGGAAGTATTTTGTTTGCCAATACTTCGTCAGCTCTAAGTGGCATGATCATTTGCAGACTTTTGCTGGTCTTTCTGTGTCATTTCAGTTTTATAATTTTAATATTCATGTTTTGTGAGAAATCTGTTAATAGAAGAGAACATGTCACTTTTCTCAGACATATATAATTTCAATTCTGTTGTATTTAACATACCATTTATGAGCACTATTTAGTGCTCATAAATGGTTATCTTATAATTTTCTTTATCTTTTTGAGAAAGTCAGATAGAGAAATGTTGAGAGTGCAACTCTTTTTATACTTGCATTTTATAAAGCTCTTGATGACTGCCCACATGCCACACTTTTATAACAGGGTAAAAACTTTTTTTTGCAGATTGATAAAAGACCAGCAGCAGTTGTTTGTCAAAGTTGTTCTTGCTTTGCATTCTCAGGAAAATACAGCCTTTCCTATTTAATGATATAACATAAATGCAAACCATGAATCATAAACATTCTTTAGGTGACATCTAGTGTTCATTTCCTCATACTACAGGTGATAAGAACCTGCATGGATTCAAGGGTTTGTGATCAGTCTCAACTGTGACAGCATCGTGTCCATACAGGTAGTGATGGAACCTCTGGCAGGCAAACACAATACTGAGGCGCTCCTTCTCAATTTGTCCACTTTGTTTCTGTAGGAATGAGAGCTCTTGATGTGTAAGCGACAGGCTGACTTTTCTGCGTGAAACAGCACCCCAAGCCAGTCATACTGGAGTCACTCTGGACTGTGACAGGGTTGGTCACGTCGTAGTAATGTAGCACTGGCATGGATGAGGCTAGTGACTTCAGCTCTGACACTGCCATGTCATGCTTGGGAAGCCAGTGCCATGATGTCTTTGTCCAGAATGGGTGCCACAATGGCTCACAAACACCACACAGGTGCAACATGAACTTTGCCAGATAATTAGCAAAGCCCATTAGATGCCCCATTCCCTTTGCATCTAATGGGTTTGGCATGTTGATTATGGCATTTACTGTCTCTGCATCAGGCTTCCATCCACTAGCTGACGAGATGTGACCATGGAACCAAACCACTGTCACTTTAAGCCTCAGCTTTTTCAAGCTAAGGCACAGGTAATTAAAAAAAATTAAAAACAAAGCAACTGGACTTGTTTTTCGTAGTTGAAGACGTTTCGCTTCCTCTCCAGGAAGCTTTCTTAATTCAAAAAGTCTGGAGTAATGTGGAGTAACAAGCTTTATACCATTGCAAAACAAAGGCCTTGTATTGGCTTAGATAACACACAAATTCAATCGAAAATAGGTCCACCCCTTAGTAATGGGCGGTCGTTAAAGCCATTAAGCCAGCAGATTGCACCGAAACTGGTCCACTCCTCTGTAACGAGGAGTGGACCAATGTTTTGATCACCCGAATGAGGGTGAGAGTTAAGGTGATGATTGGCCGGAATTAATCCTGTAGCTGTGTTATAAATTTTAGAGAGTTGGAACCTAAGGCCTCCTCCTCTGTTTAAGGTTGGTTTTTCTCTCTTAACGTAGATGGCTTCCTTCACACCCCTTTCAAACCATCTGTCTTCTTTGTCCAAAATGTGAACATGTTGGTCCTGAAAAGAGTGTCCTTTGTCCTTTAGGTGTAGGTGGACAGCAGAGTCTTGTCCTGAGGAGGTAGCTCTTCTGTGTTGAGCCATGCATCTGTGGAAAGGTTGTTTGGTTTCTCCAATATAAAGATCAGAACATTCCTCACTGAACTGCATACACCACTCCGCTCATCTTAGGTTTGGGGGTTTTGTCCTTGGGATGCACCAGCCTCTGTCTGGGGGTCCTGTTTGGTTTGAAATGTACTGGGATTTTGTGTTTGGAGAAAATCCTCTTGAGTTTTTCAGAGACTTCAGCAACATATGGGATGACGATGTTTTTTCGTTTATTCTTCTCACCATTATGTTCTGCAGCGGGTCTTTTGGATTTTCTTGCTGATTTGACAAAAGCCCAGTTAGGGTACCCACAGGTTTGGAGGACATCTTTGATGTGTTTCTGTTCCTTGTGCTTCCCTTCTGTTTTAGTTGGGACATGCTCGGCCCGGTGTTGTAAGGTTCTGATGACAGAAAGTTTGTGCTCCAGTGGGTGGTGTGAGTCAAAAAGAAGATGTTGCTGGAGTCTCTGAAAAACTCACGACCCCCGCCCCCCCTTTAAGGGGGGGTCGTGGTCTAGTGGTTAAAGCAGCGTGCTGGCGCTCAGAGAAGGATGCAAGTACCCGGTTCGATCCCCAGTCATGGCACCCTGGGTGCCTGAGCAAGACCCTTAACCCCTGATTGTTCCCCAGGAGCCGCACAGTGGCAGCCCACTGCTCCCCAAGGGGATGGGTTAAGATGCAGACATCATTTCTCCATTGTGAGATCAATAAAGTTCAATTATTCAATTATTATTATAATTTCTCTAGTGGGGCTGTCACTCAAAGCGCCCCACAAGTGTAGCGAAATAACCAATCGTATAATGTTGTTAGGGAAAATTTATAAATATTTAGCCAATCAGCATCGCCAAAATGAATGGCTTTGGGGCTACTGGAATTTTTGCCCCTGCTACACAGTGATATAGGTGTATGGCAAGCCAGTTTATCATAAATTGGTGATGTATCTAGTAGTCAGTCAGGCAGAGATTACGGCGACGACGACAGAGAGAGAGACACATTTTGTCATGTGGTGAGTGAGTTTGAATGTTGGGCTATTTGTTTTGAAGAGAGTGAAAGGATTTTGGAAGGTACTGTGAACATTGTATCATGTACATAATTTTGTCAGTTGATGATTTTTTTCATATTTTGAAATTCTGTTCTGTTTCTGTTCTGTTGTGAAACCCATTGTGTTATTTTGAAACTGTTTGGCTGAAGATTATGGCAGTACAGTATGGTGTATGCCTACTTTGGTGACAAATAGTGAATTTGAGTGTTGTGTTACTTTCCAAAATAAGACCTAATTAGCTGTGGTTGAATGCATCTGTAAGCTGCTGATTTTGTGAAGGGAATTAAATGCTTATTGTGGAATCTTGGAAATTTCCGATTTTTAATTTGAATGCATGTACTGGGTTACGCAGGGAAATCTATTGGCCAGCCACACCAAGATTTTTTTTCACCAGCCGCCACTGATCTAAACCCAAATATCTGACCTGGCTGGATGTTTGAAGCTCTTTCAGCTTCTGCCATCTCCGATCTATCCCTGCTGAGTCATGGTAGTGTTGCCCTCCAGTAGACTCCACAAGTTCAGGCGTACTGAGTTCTTGTATTTTGCATTCACATTTTCTGTACAGTTCATGTTACCTGATGGACAAAGTTGATATCAAGCATGTTTATGCAGAGACCTTTTGGATGCAGGTCAATAGTTTGAGTGTTTAAATATACTGTCCTATTTTCAGATAAAAGAAAGACAATATAGTTACAGTGGCATGGGTTTGTGAAGGCCACATCTAATACTAAGAATAAATATATTTTACAAAATTAAACCGTAACAGTAATATGCTTATTGATATGTTACCTTGACATATCTTTGTTTTTAGAATCTTTTATTTATATCTTTATTTTTTCAGTGCTATTTTTCATGTCAATGTTAATACCATGAGGTTTGGTGTTAATAAAAGTGTCAGATTTCAGGTGTTTGTGGTAGGACCATATCGCAGACAAGAGCTAAGAAGCAGCATAGTAAGTGATTTATTAAAATAATGGAGCCTTACAGTATGGCAGGAATGACAGGAACCAGGAACATGGAAAGGATGAAACCAGAACAGGGTAGTATGATGGAGAACCTAATAATGAATTCCTGGCTGAACCCATAGGGGGGAGATGGAAGGAACAGCAGGTGGTGTAAATTAAAACAGGTGGGATGAGTAAAAGCAACTAGGCTGAAGGAGAGGGAGGACAATGAACTGTCAGTTAATTTTATTTAGAACTGGCTTTGTTTTGTTTTTGTTCTTTGTCTTTTCTGTAAAATGAAACTTTTGATTTTTAGATCATCAGATCTCTTTAAACATAACACCCATGTTTCTGTTCCATATCTGTATGTTATTTAGGGGAGTGTGAATGCTTAATTGAACTCTGATGTTGACCAAATAAACAAACTGGGGTCCGCCTCAAAACCTAGGTCTCAACTCGGTTAAACTGAACTCTGGAGCGGTTTGAATACATATGGAAATGCCAAGAAGACTGGAGTCCACTCCAAAAGGAGGAAGAGGACTATAGCGCAGGGCAATCCTGGTAAATACTATTTGAGTTGAGCAATAATAGTAATGAAGTAAATCATATACTTCAAAAAACCTTGTTCAGCAGCTGTGTAAGCATGACAACAGTTCAATGAAGCTGTATGCACCCCTGATTGAAGCGATCTCACCAGCCTTGTGTAATATGTAAAAATCTGGGTAGTCCTTTGTCTATCCTCTGCTAATGCTTAGCCCACTGTTTAACTGTGCTTGTCTTTTGTAACTGGGCGAAAGAGAGCCCCTGTACCCCAGTGGGACATTTGGAGCTGGACACATAGTGGACTCCTGGAAGGAGGATTGTGTGTCTGTCCATTGTGTTGGTCGAGGATGTTAAAAATGCAATCAAAATTGGATTTATGATAACAGGATTTCTGCTTTTTGGAGCTGCCGTTTACCTTGAGTATTGAGAAATTCTGAAAATGTTGGCAGCTGGTTCGGCCTATGTCAAGGTTGCCTAAACTTTGTGAGGGATATGTCTGGTACCAACAAACCAAAACCAACAAATGCTGTGTAAGCAGAACTGCAGGCCAGGTGCAGTTCCTGAACTTGCTAGCAGGATGGAAACGATCTTGGAGAAGTTGGAAGCTCGACTTTGGCAGAATGACCACAAATTCGGCTGTTTGGAATTGCCATTTAGAAGATCCAGTAAGACTCTAAGGCAGACAGGAAAACAGGTGTCTCCTTGCTTGAAAACAAATGCTATTATCAGAATCTGGTCTTCCCCATCAGCCTTAAAAAGGCAGACAATCTTAATTTCTCCTGGATGTTATGCATGCAAGACACTCTTTAACAACTGTGACCTGGAACAGAGCGGCCTGATAACATCATCGCTATCGGACTCTGGCTGCAAGGGCTATCAGCCACAGTTTACAGACCTATACTAATTCAGACACATGATTACACTAAAGCACATACCATTTTCCTGGTACTCCTCATCATCAAACGTAAGGCCCATGAAGGGGCTTTCAATATAGCCCCGCCCTTTCATTTTCGGAAGGCTTAGGCCTGGATTTGACTCGCATTGTCAATGCGCGTTTCTGTCATGTAATGATGTCGGAGTTGAAGGATGCCTGAATTCTGCACAGCCGCCTGAAGCTCCTTTCCTTTCCATGATAAAGTTCTTACTGTTGACCTCGTGAACGTTCAAGAATCAGGAGCTAGGGGCTATTAGTAAGGGTATTCGGATTGAGCCTCTAAGCGGAGGAGCTTAGCAGCTATTATTGTTGGGAGGGGCGGAGGATTTCTAAAGGCATTAAACTGCAACTGCATTTCTTCACCTCCAGCTTTAAACATTTATAGTTTAGACAAACACTTTAGAATCC
Organism: Fundulus heteroclitus; assembly: GCF_011125445.2. Taxonomy (NCBI): domain Eukaryota; kingdom Metazoa; phylum Chordata; class Actinopteri; order Cyprinodontiformes; family Fundulidae; genus Fundulus; species Fundulus heteroclitus. The sequence goes on from NC_046374.1 coordinate 33,466,822, forward strand.
ATTATACGATGTTCAGTGGAATTATTATTATCAAACATGTTTCATTCATTGTAAACTGTGTTGATATTATTCACTTCGTGGGAGTATATTTAACCACTCTATTGGTAAAGTATTTTAGCTGTAAAAAACTGTTGGTAAATTATCACTTAAGTATATGTTTATTTTTATAATATATCTACATATTGTATGTTCAGCTTTGTGACTTTATAAAAGAAATGTTTTTTCTCAGTGTGTATAAAGTTTTTTATTAAGAGTGAAATGTGATAGATAAAATGCTCCTGGAAAAGAGAAAAGTAACTGTTTTTAACAATTGTTCTTGGAAGGAAGGATTAATAACTCTGTAGCATTTAAAGCCTAGTTCAAGAACAGTTTGAAAGATATCTGGAAAGAATAACTGTCTTGTTTAAAATCAGCATGTAGACCCATCTAACATCCTGACCTGCACATTTTAAAGTCAAGCTGACTAGCAGCCTCATATATGAAGCATGTGTACACACCAAAAAGTTGTGGTGCAATATTTAACGCAAAATCTGGCATGTGCAAAAGGAAGGTTACACGAAAGTGTCACGCAAATTTTTGAATTTTTGATACAATGTTACTGTTACCTGCCTGTAGCTGTTGAGGTCTTTTGGGTATGTGGTCATAGGCAATGGCACCACTCAAAATTCCGATAACAGAGAGTTTCTGTTCCATTGGGTGATGGGAATCAAAATGCAGATATTGTTGTTTGTGTGTGTGTGTGTGTGTGTGTGTGTGTGTGTGTGTGTGTGTGTAGGCTTCCAGTAAACCTCGATTTTAAGGCTTCTATCTACCAATCCAGAAAGGGCATCATGTCCAAATTGGCATCCATTCAAGAAAAAAAAATATTTGCTGTCGCTTGAGTTGATGTGAATGCCTCAACTTCTTTGGTTTGTATTTTGACCCAAGTGTCATCTATGTATTTAAAACCAATTTGTTTGTAGTGCTTCCTGATGAAGATTTGTAGTTGGCTCCAAATAAACATTGATCTAACCCTCCTGCTCTGGTGATGTTCTTATATGAAACTGCTACATCAACTACCCCCTACCTGCCTTCTCCACCTCTCAGTAAAGCGTCCAGACAGACTTTTTCTACTTAGAACCTGTTTATAATAATTGAATCTGTCTGGATGATGAGGATAAGGTTGTAGTCTATTCTTGTTGCTGTTCGGTCCCCCTCAGATAACTTTCTGATTGCTGTGTTTGGAACCAGAGTGATTTCCACCAGTAGAGGGAGGCATCCAATGAGCAACTGAAGATAAAGTAATATGAGGAAACTTCCTATATGTATTATCAAAAAAAGTAAAAAACAAAATTGCCTTGAATATCCAAAATATGAGCTGGGAATGGGGTAAAAGTGTTCCAGTTAACACAGTCAAAGAAGTCAGGATTCCAAAATAAAAAAATAAAATAAAAAAGTTAGGCTTCTAATATGACAATGGCCTGGAAAGCTGCTGTTATGTTTGTAGTCGCTCTTCTAAACGTCCATTAAAGCTGTACTTCCCCAAGTCAGCATCACTTTTAATTTATTCAGTTCAGAGTTGTAGCCGTTACATGTAACATTGATTTTAGACCCACTCCTACAACTGTGTCTTGTAAAATAAACATGTTTTCATCACAGCTGATTGATACAGGCTTTAGTTTTTTTTAGTTAATGTACCTGCGCCTTATGCTGGTGAAGATTCTCAGTCATCCTTAGCTTTTTCAAGCTAAGGCACAGGTAATTAAAAAAATTATTAAAAACAAAGCAACTGGACTTGTTTTCCATAGTTGAAGACGTTTCGCTTCCTCTCCATGAAGCTTTCTCAATTCAAAAAGTCTGGAGTAATGTAGAGTGCCAAGCTTTATACTACTGCCCAAACAAAGGCCTTGTAATGGCTTAGATAACATGCAAATACAACCGAAACAGGTCCACCCCTTAGTAATGGGCGGTCGTTAAAGACATTAAGGCAGCAGATTGAACCAAAACTGGTCCACTCCTTTGTAACGAGGAGTCGTTAGGGTTGTTGTTGGCCTGGCTTAAAGGAACAATGTTTTGATCACCCATATGATTGTGAGGGTCCTATATGTAAAGTCAGTGGAGAAAAAATATAGAATACCAAAAGAGGCAATACAGGCCTAGGGCTGTAACAATTTCTCATTATTTACACAAACAGTTTTCTTATCACTGTCAGAAGGCATTGCAGGGGAAGGGTCTTCCAAATGACACAACTACTGAGATGGTCAGAGCAGGATACTAAACAGGCAACCCACTGGTTACAGGAAGAACACCTTAACTCCTGACACTGTCTCATAGGAGGAGCAAGGGGATAAATTGTCAGACTGTCACATCTGACCGGTGCTTTGGGGAGAAGGAAGTGGTTGTTAGTTGTATAAATAAGAAATAGTCATAATTTCCTTTTAGACAGTCCAGTGAAATCAAATAAGGGAATAGTGTGTGGTCCATCGCTGGTTGTCTTCTTACTTTCCAGCAGCACTGGATGCCGCAAGTGCAAATATCTGTGCTGCACAAGAAGTCAAACTTGTTTTCTTTTGCAGGGCTGGAATATTTCATCAGCAGGTGGGTGTATTATAAGTAAATGATATCTAGGACAATGTAGGAATTGGTAATTGTTAATCGTGTTTTTTTCACTTTTAAGAAAATGTTAACATTTAATTATCTTTCTGAAAAAATAAAAAACCTTAGCTTGGAGTTCTTGATATTGTGTATTGAATCCATTGGATGTGAATTCAGCATAAGAAAGACTTCAGTCACACATTTTTCTTTCTGATGTTAAAAATACTGAGCATGATTTTTTCACATTATGTTTTAAAAGAAAATGTCATCGTACCATCAAGAACAATTCTGACACTGTGATCTGTTTCAAGGAAGGGAATGAGAAAGACATAACCTTGTGTTGAGTAAACACTAATACAGATATAAAACAGGCTTAAATCAGAAGACACTGGACTTTTGATCAGTTCTTTCTCAAAACATTTCAACACCTATCCAACAGTCTTTATCAAATCAGAGGCTCGCACTTGAGTAATCTCTTCTAATTCATGGCAGCCCACTGCCTACACTCTAAGAAAATGGCCACATTCTCTAACAACCAGTAAAATCTGTAATGACTGGATCTGAGAACCTGGAATTCAGCAAGAACCTGAGTTACGTTTTAAGAGGTTCATTGAATGGTTGAATAGTGGCTGACAAGGCAGGCAGAACCAGATTGACTAGAGGCAGACAGAACCAGACTGACCAGTTGCAAGCAGTGGAGACGAAACAAGATGAGACCTTCTGGCACTTGAAGCTTGACTGAGACAGGTAAATGTAGGCGGAGTTATAGGTGAGCTGAGACTAATTAGTGGCAGCAGCAGGTGGAACAAATGGCAGGGAAGTGACTGAGATACATCAAGTGGAAATGTAAAGTCTAGACAGTCCAAAACACAAATCATGACAAAAAAAACATTGGAGGCTCCGGGGAGATTCCACTATTGGCCAAACTGAGCCGGAAAACCCTGTGTTGTATCTAATCATTATTAGAAGGATCATTAGTGTGAATCAGACGATGGTAAATCCTATGTCAAAGATTGCCTAAAGCGTTGAGCTTGGTGGGACTTTCTTTTCATTCTCCATCATAGTGTCAAACTATTGACCTTTTCACGGTCACCCCTGGTTCCTTTATCTGGTAATGTGGTGTTTGTATTGTAGACTTCTGTAATAAAAACACTTCCAACCATAACTATATTTTACCATATTTAATCTAAAACGCAGAGCTATGTGTACAATTTCAGTACTGGGTTCTCATAACAACAGAACCGGTACCTGAGAGCCCCGTTTTTCCTTTCAGTCAGACATTAAATACCAAGCATTTGGCCACCCATTCAGGGGCGGGCACAGTATGATAGCAGCGTTCCGTTCATCACATTGGTGGAGAAGATAATGCAGTAATGCAGACGTGTCCTTGCTGACACATAACACCCATAACAGTCATTCTGTCTAGTCTAAGTATGTCAGACACATTTTCCCCATTAGTCACTCTGTCCAGTCTAAATATGTCAGACAGTTTGCCTTCAGAGTTTGTCTATCTGTAATTTCCACGGCAACCAACTTTGCAGTCCAGTCTCTGTAATCTCATAATCCCTTACAATTCCCCCTGTTGGTGTGCCCCAAAGGCACAGCACAACTAAAGCAATTACAAAAATGGGCTGGACAAACATTAATGGAAACATTTAACACGAATAAGCATGAATAATTCAGCATATCTCACTCAAGACCATAGTCCCAGCATTTATCAACAATTTAGGGGTCAACTAACTGAGTTAGCCCTGTTTTAGGTTACTACGCACACATTATTTTAATTTTACATTAGACTAGGTAAGCGAAGACTGTTCAGTAACCAAGATCAAATCCATCTACTCTTCCCCACCCCAAAAAAACCCTTACGTGGTCCTCCACACTCCATTCCCATGGATAAATATCCATCACTTTCATACCTTACAAATCCAAGAGTACCAGTAGGGGGCATCACAGGGCAGAGAGGGTCTTTCTCCACCAGAAAACTCCATCCCCTCTAAAAGATGGTAAAAACTGTTGAGACCCCAGGGAAATCTCGCTTTCGGCCAATCTGAGGGTCTCACGAGGCTACTTGGTGTGTGGGTCTGTAGCAGGCAGTTTCCATTCTTAATCATAAAACCATAATGCAACATTTCAGTATAAATGTCATAACACATAAAATCAAACAGGGTTATGTAAGTCAGTGGAACAGAGCAGTTGAAAAACACAGTAACACAATATAAAAAGAGTCCATACGTTAAGAATGCAACATGAAGACAGCCTTCAGGCCATTCAGAGCACGTGGCAGACATTAGTCTAATCGCTCATAAGTGGTCGGCTCCGGGTTCTCAGGCAACTGTTTCTTCATTTCAGAATTTAAAAAAAATCATAGCTCTCTGGCTTCTATTTCCCAATATGGAATAATTGATGTCAGATTGAATTCCGAACAGTGGAAGAGGTGACAAAGGAATCCCACTCCTGCTGCAAAGGAGACACAGGCAGAAAGGAATGCCTCTCTCTCTCTCTCTCTCTCTCTCTCTCTCTCTCTCTCTCTCTCTCTCTCTCTCTCTCTCTCTCTCTCTCTCTCTCTCAGCAGGATGCTTCTGTAAACAGAACCAAGTAATGGTTCCCCTTTTACTGCCTTCCTGGGATGACCAAAGTGGACCGACTCACATGAGGCACCGGCAGGTTTGGCAGCGAGATCTTGATATCAGCTTAAGAGCTGATTATCATCAGACAACACTTAACAGACAGATGGTTATTTAATAAACATTAAATAACTTTAAACAGTGTATAATTGCACAACAATAGATTAGATAGAACAGATTTCTCTTAAACCTAGTATCATCACATTTCCACATTAACCTTTACGCAGCTTCTGCAAACATTTGTTGTGGATGTCCTTCCCACAACGTAGTGATTTGTACTAAGTCCTTCAAAAATTCTAAGTTCTTGGTAAGGCAGTTAAGAATATCCAACAGTAGTCAAAAAGTGAACAAAAGTAGCTGAGTTTCGGTCCAGAGTGGTTTATTGCAACAACACAAGTCAGCCACACATGAGATGCTTTCCGGACAACATCTGATAACATACAGAAAGTGGTGTGCTTATATACATTCCCTGGGTCTTGGGGGCTCCTCCCAGAGGAGTATTTTCAATTACTTTTCCACGGATATCTTTATTATTTTATTACATATCGGTGGAAACTTCCCGAGGGTGCATATTTTTAAAAACATGGTTACACTTTATTGTCGTTGCCTCCTTCCAGATGGTCCCACCCCATTATGTTAACATCATTTGGCCATGCTAAACAGCTGCACATCATCTCCTTTTCCTGGACCTTTACCATACACATTTTGTTTACATTACAGTATAATTTGATTTCTGATTATGATGTTTCCTTGGTGCATCATGTACTTCTCCTCCTGCCCGGGCCTGTGTGCATCCATTCTCTAATTCTCAACTTGACCTCTGGACTGATACACACACATTTCCCCCAGATACATGTTAAGGCACACTTTTTAATCATTGTGATAAGAATACATTCATTGTGAGATATGTGAGCACACCCTTTAACTACTGTGACAAGAAAATACAAGCACTGTGAGATGTTAATCCACTACACATTCTTAATATTTGTCCAAATTTTTAATCAAAACTGAATTAGGCAGAAGTCAATGATATCACCTTTTTTTGTGTCCCCTGGATCAGCCCTTATGTCACTGCGGCACCATTTGGACTCACTCGCATCTGAGAATGTCTAAAAAAAGAGACTAAAATCTCTCTGTTAGCACATTCCAATTATATTGACCAGGTTTCTTTGCAAAGAAAAGAGCACAAAGCAAGATAGAAGTGTTGATAGCAGTCAGTAAAAAGGTAAACAAACAAAAATGATAAACCCACCACCTTTCTCCGCTGGAAAATCTCAATGTTACCTGGCATAAGTTGGCATAAGTTAGTATTTTATACTATTGCCTTTTCTGGGCAATAGTATAAAAACTTGGAACTCCCCACTACTCCAGACATTTTAATTGAGAAAGCTTCTTGGATGGGAAGCGAAATGTCTTCAAACTTTGGAAAAAAGTCCAGTTGTTTTTTGTTTTTTTACTTTTTTGGAATGATCATGACTTGGATGACTAAGAATCTTCACCAGCATTTAGGCCCTCCACCATTTTCTTTTCTCGACTTTGAGCTTTTCAAAATAGGACTAAATATGTAGCAATACTTCTGTTTACAATATAAACAGTGTCAGCTGTTCTGTTTACAACAAAACAGTGTCAGCTTGTAGTGACATTGTTGCTGAAAGAACTCTACAGTGAAACTGAAAACATTTCTCGCTGTAAAAGCTGCAGCAGAAATTGAGAATATTATAAGTTTGATTTTTCAATGTTTGACTTTTCAATGACTTTTCACTGTTGGATTATCCAATTTTAAATTTTTCCATGTTACATTTTTTGATGTTTGATTTTACAATGCCAAATCTCTTTTTACAATGTCATTACAAGCAGTCACTGGTTTAGCTCCATAGCCTCCCAGTGGGGCCTTGCAGAGCCATGGAGCCCAGGCCCCTCGAAGCTGCCAGTGAGCACACACCCGGGCACTCAGCCCCTGACACAGAGGGACCACCAACGCACCAGCGGGTCATGGCGCCAGCCAAAGGGATGGGAGCCGAACGGGATGGATGGGCTTCCCACCTAGTGGAGACCTGAGATGACCCAGGAGAGGGGGCTGTTCAAAGCCAACCTGACAGACATACAGAGAACCAGGTACACGATCACATTCCACCCCACATACAGACACACTTACCCACACAAGAAAAAAAAAATGAAATAAATGACGTTGTACACTCACCAGGGGCGCCACCAGGGGGTAGCCATTTCATTCAGGATTTTCAGAATGAAATCCTGAAATTACAACTTTTAGTTTCAGTGCCACCCAAAGAGTTTAAGTGGCTCCATCTGGCCACCCCTACGAAATATTTCTAGAGGCGCCATCTTACATCCTATACACCCAAGTCCAGGCACCCCAGAGATATTGCCAGACCGTGCCTTGACTTCCATTCATCTTCAACCCTTTCTATAGCTTGACCCTAGCCCTAACCTTTAGCGGTTTATACCCTAACCTAAACTCAATTGACACCTTAGTCCGAGCCCAGAAAAAAATTACCTTTTTCGTTCCTCACTTTACATGAAAGTCTTCACTTTACTACGAAAATAAGCAAAAACTGTTGTCACTCAGCTGGAAGTACAAGAACACACACACACAAAGCAATAAGTATAGATAGTTTGGGCAGATCGTCCTGAGCAGTGATAGGCTCAATGTCTGAACAGAAACAGGAGTGGCAGCACCTAAACAAACTCCAACATCAACAAAACAACAAACAAGTTGACAAAGTAGCTCCATAGAGAGAGCTGATCTCTAAGCAGAGAAGAAATGACACAATTAACTCTCAGCAACAATGATGGAGAATAAAGAAACTGAAATACTTGTTTTATTCAGCTGTACCTGAGATTACTTTTATTTCAGTTTAACAAACTCAGCAAAGGCTTTACTGAAGAAAGTAAAGCCTAAACCCAGCATATAGGGGCTGAGTGAATGTTGTTTGGACTCTGTGGAGTCCGAGACAAAGGACCCAGAATTCAACCAAGACTGGTCAGTGACGTTTAAGTACAGTTTATTGAGACTGTAAGCACGGCTACTTGCAGGGCCATCATCTGTGCTTAGGACTGGAACCCCTGGAGGCAGAGACAGCAGGTTAGTGATCTTAGTTCTTTATACCCAACGTGTTGTTGTAACGTTTCTGGCACTGGAGCTGCTAATTGCAATCAACGCACCTGCGCTGCCTCCACCTCTACCGGCTTATAAGCCCTGCGCCTCGCAGCCTCCAGTGCCAGAACGTCTCGAGCCAACCGGTGAGAACTTCCAGCAATTATTATCAAACTGCCTGCCTGTCTGTTGCCCGACCTGTCTTTGCCTTCATTTCTGAGCCAGCCTAGCCCTCTCCTGGATTCTGTCTGCCCGCCTGAGCCCTGCTGTGTCAGCCTCTGGACCCCGGATTGCCCTCCTGTGTTTTTGACCCCGCTAGCCCGTGAGTACTGGAACCTGCCTGTCCCTTAATCAATCTGTGCTCTCTGGAAACTGGATCTTGGAACTGGACCCGGACCCTTCTTTGGATTTCCCCTTGGATTTGTTGCCTGGACGTATTGGCCTTCCCCGTGACCGAACTCAGACTGCCCCTGGACGACGCCCCCCGGATTTCCCTGTCGCTCGGCTTCCGACACGCTTTGGAGCAAGGACTCCTAAAGAAGTCAACTCCCCATCAGGTTAGTGACCAAACCTTCAGCTCATCCTCTCTATCGCCTCCACTGGTCACTAACCCGTCTCTATCCCCCCAGGAGTTGTCGGCCCGTAAGCACGAGCAGCACGTCCCGAAAGCCTCCGCTTCCCTGTTTTTTCAATAAAATCGGCTCAAGAGCCACTGACCTGTCTCGGGTTGTCTTTGGGTCCGCCCTTATTCGTCACAGTTGTAGGGGAAAGATCACAAACCTCTTAGAGTCCAGGTACAGAGCACCAAGTGCCGGCTCGTGTTGGTAGGCGGCTGGCCAGCGACTTCCGTGCTGCACTGGGAAACCCTGTTGTGGGCTAGTGCTGGAGCTCTGTGTTCCGGGGACAGGTGGTTGTTACAGAGCCGTGACGATAATCACAAGAAGGAGGATTTAAGGGCTTTTCCAGGTTCAAGTTCCAAGGTGAGGTTCGGTGTCAGAGCCGAGAGACAGGGGTCCGATAAGAATCCAAGGGGGAATCCAAAACAGGGTCAGGGCACAGGTAACAGGCTGGCTTTAGAGGCACACAGGTTAGGTAGGGTTAGGTAGGTTCAATACCTCAGGCAGAACAGGTCAGCCTTACAGGCAGGCAATCAGAGTCAGGCAGGGATAAGACAGGCTCGGTAAACAGAGGACAGAACAGGTCACGTAACAGGCAGGTGATCAAGATTGAACGCTGGACTAGTTTTACAAGTTGGTTCAAGATAATCTGGAACTGATGTCTGTCTCAAGGCTGGTTATATAGTGGTAGATGAAGGTGGATCAGGTGAGAGTTGATTGAAGATGGGGTGGAGCTGCGCAGGTGTGTGGAGTGAGTGATCAGTGCCGAGGTCATTACAAGATGAAGCAGAAATATTGAATACCTGCTCTGTGATCCAGGTACAATCCTACTCTTGAGCAAGCTTTTTTTCTTTTATTAATGTTGCTTTCTTGTTCCCCTCAGATGATAACAGATATATGGCAGAGTCATTTCTCATGAATATTCAAAGAATCCAGCTTCAGTGAGATGTTTGTCCACATGTCTCTCAGTATTTCCTGTAGTTTACCTCTGCTGTCACAGTATCTCAGTTTAGTAACGGATTTAAAATCAAGGAGTTTGACACTGACAGAAAGTAAACATATTGTTTTATTATTTTGAGCTACATGTAAATGTCTGATCACTGCAAATTGAAAAATACAGAAAAATAGTATTGCTTTTATTTTGGTTCAAACACAAATACCATAAAGGATAAAATCAAAAATGTATGTCCCTAAAATTTAAATCAGGTTTAAAATGGACCCAAATGGATAGAATGCAAGAAGTTTTACAACAGATCAATATGCAGTAATTCAACTAAGCATTTGATTACATGTCATTCATTGATAAAACCCACAAGCACCCATAGAATAGCAGCTCAAATATACTTATATAATTTAAGTGGTTGTAAAACATTTAATATGACAAACAGCACATACCACCTTACAAGCAAAAACATGTACATTGACATTTTGACAATGGGAAAAAATAAAGAATGTGCTGCTTTTTGGTGAGACTGAAAACATGTCTGTGAAGGAGTCAATGTAAATCTCATGGTTTAATGTTAACAACTGTATAATGTAATGTTATACCAGATTTACTATAAAAAATAATCAAAGGAATGGGATTAGGTCAGATGTGTCACTTTATCTACAGATTTACCTGCTGCTCTTTTTGAATTTAATGATCTCTGCCGTGGTTCTTTTGTAACGTGAAAGCCAAATCCCAGCATGAAGCGGCTCAGTGAATGTGGTTATTTCTCTGTGGAGGAGAATCATCACAGCTCCAAAAACACCGTAGAAAGACAGAATACCTGCTCTGTGATCCAGGTACACTCCGACTCTGGGGGAAACTGGACCTGGGATGGAGATGTGATCTCCGTCACTGTAAAATGTGTAACCTGTTCACCAGCAGCACAAAGCCCAAGAGTTCTCATTCAAACCAAAAGAGCTGTCGTTTGTGTTCCCTTTTCTTTCTATATCTCTGTAAGCGACGGCTATTTCGACTGAGCTCCCGCTCCACTCCACCTCCCAGTAATAACGTCCAGTCAGACGTGATCTACTCAGGACCTGCCATCTTCTGGTGAATCTGTCTTCTTTATTTGAATAATACTGGTTTTTGTTAGTCATTGTAACTTTTCTGTTACCTTGAGATAATTCCAGATATTTGTGCGCTGTGTTGGGATTCAGTGTCAGTTTCCATGCATACTTTAAGAAGTCCTCTCTTGTTGTTGGTTCTTGTTTGGACAGTAAGGCATCAACTTTCATGACTACATCCACTTTCATGGTTTCATCAACTTTTATGGCTTCACCGACTTCGATGACTTCATCCACCTTGGTGGCTTCATCCACTTTCATGGCTGTATCCACTTTCATAGATGCATCCACTTTCATGGATGCAACTACTTTCATGGCTTCACGCACTTTCATGGCTTCATCCCCTTTCAAGGCTTCATGCACTTTCATGGATGCATCCACTTTCATGGCTTCATCCACTTTCATGGCTGCATCCACTTTCATGGCCGCATCCACTTTCATGGCTTCATCCACTTTCATGGCTGCATCCACTTTCGTGGCCGCATCCACTTTCATGGCTGCATCCAATTTAATGACTTCATCCACTTTCATTGCTGCATCCACTTTCATGGCTTCATCCACTTTCATGGCTTCATCCCTTTTCATGGCCGCATCCACTTTCATGGCCGCATCCACTTTCATGGATGCACCCACTTTCATAGCTGCTTCCACTTTAATGGCTTCATCCCCTTTTGTGGTTGCATCCACTTTCTTGGCTGCACCCACTTCAATGGCTTCATCATCTTTCATGGCTGCACCCACTTTCATGGCTTCATCCACTTTCGTGGCTTCATCCACTTTCCTTGCAGCATCCACTTTCAAGGCTGGATCCACTTTCATGGCGGCATCCACTTTAATGGCTTCATCCACTTTCGTGGCTGCATCCACTTTCATGGCTTCATCCTCTTTCATGGTTGCATCTTCATTCATGGCTACATCCACTTCCATGGCTTCATGCACTTTGGAGGCTGCATCCACTTTCATGGCTGCATCCACTTTCGTGGCTTCATCCACTTTCATGGTAGCATCTTCATTCATGGCTGCATCCACTTCCGTGGCTTCATGCACTTTGGAGGCTGCATCCACTTTCATGGCTGCATCCACTTTCGTGGCTTCATCCACTTTGTTGGCTGCATCCACTTTCGTGGCTTCATCCACTTTCGTAGCCGAATACACTTTGTTGGCTTCATCCACTTTCGTAGCCGAATACACTTTGTTGGCTTCATCCACTTTAATAGCTTCATCCACTTTCATGGCTTTATCCACTTTCATGGTTGCTTCCACTTTCATGACTTCATCCACTTTCATGGTTTCATCCACTTTCATGGCTTTATCCACTTTCGTGGCTACATCCACTTTTGAGGCTTCATCCACTTTCATGGCTTCATCCACTTTTATGGTTGCATCTACATTCATGGCTTCATCCACTTTCATGGTTGCATCCACTTTCATGGCTTCATCCACTTTCGAGGCTGCATCCACTTTCATGGCTTCATGCACTTTCATGGTTGCATCTACATTCATGGATGCATCCCCTTTCATGGCTTCATCCCCTTTCATGGCTTCATCCACTTTCATGGCTGCATCCACTTTCATAGCTTCATCTACTTTCTTGGCTGCATCCACTTTCGTGGCTTCATCCCCTTTCATGGCTTTAACAACTTTCATGGCTGCATCCACTTTCATGGCTGCATCCACTTTAATGGCTTCATCCACTTTCATGGTTGCATCTTCATTCATGGCTGCATCCACTTCCGTGGCTTCATGCACTTTGGAGGCTGCATCCACTTTCATGGCTGCATCCACTTTCGTGGCTTCATCCACTTTGTTGGCTGCATCCACTTTCATGGCTTCATCCCCTTTCATAGCTGCATCCACTTTCATGGCTGCATCCACTCTCGTGGCTTCATCCACTTTCGTAGCCGAATACACTTTGTTGGCTTCATCCACTTTCGTAGCCGAATACACTTTGTTGGCTTCATCCACTTTAATAGCTTCATCCACTTTCATGGCTTTATCCACTTTCATGGTTGCTTCCACTTTCATGACTTCATCCACTTTCATGGCTACATCCACTTTTGAGGCTTCATCCACTTTCATGGCTTCATCCACTTTTATGGTTGCATCTACATTCATGGCTTCATCCACTTTCATGGCTGCATCCACTTTCATGTTTTCATCTACTTTCTTGGCTGCATCCACTTTCGTGGCTTCATCCCCTTTCATGGCTTTATCCACTTTCGTGGCTACATCCACTTTTGAGGCTTCATCCACTTTCATGGCTTCATCCACTTTTATGGTTGCATCTACATTCATGGCTTCATCCACTTTCATGGCTGCATCCACTTTCATGGCTTCATCTACTTTCTTGGCTGCATCCACTTTCGTGGCTTCATCCCCTTTCATGGCTTTAACAACTTTCATGGCCGCTAGCACTTTCATGGTTGCTTCCACTTTCATGGCTTTATCCACTTTCATGGCTTCATCCACTTTTGTGGCTTCATCCAATTTCATGGTTGCATCTACATTCATGGCTGCATCCACTTTCATGGCTTCATCCACTTTCATGACTTCATCCACTTTCGTGGCTTCATCCACTTTTGAGGCTTCATCCACTTCCGGTGCTGCATCCACTTTGATGGCTGCATCCACTTTATTTGCTTCATGCACTTTCATGGCTTCATCCACTTTCGTGGCTTCATCCACTTTAATAGCTTCATCCACTTTCATTTCTGGATCCACTTTCATGGCGGCATCCACTTTAATGGCTTCATCCACTTTCGTGGCTGCATCCACGTTCATGGCTGCATTCACTTTCGTGGCTTCATCCACTTTCATGGCTTCATTCACTTTCGTGGCTTCATCCACTTTCATGGTTGCATCTACATTCATGGCTTCATCCACTTTGGAGGCTGCATCAACTTTGATGGCTGCATCCACTTTCATGGCTGCACCCACTTTCATTGCTTTATACACTTTCATGGCTTCATCCATTTTGTTGGCTGCATCCACTTTCATGGCTTCATCCCCTTTCATGGCTGCATCCACTTTCATGGCTTCATCCACTTTCATAGCCGAATACACTTTCATGGCCACATCCACTTTCATGGTTGCTTCCACTTTCATGGCTTCATCCCCTTCCGTGGCTTCATCCACTTTTGAGGCCGAATCCACTTTCGTGGCCGCATCCACTTTCATGGTTGCTTCCACTTTCATGACTTCATCCACTTTCATGGCTTCATCCACTTTCATGGCTTTATCCACTTTCGTGGCTACATCCACTTTTGAGGCTTCATCCAATTTCATGGCTTCATCCACTTTCATGGTTGTATCTACATTCATGGCTTCATCCACTTTCATGGTTGCATCCACTTTCATGGCTTCATCCACTTCCGTGGCTTCATCCACTTTAATAGCTTCATCCACTTTCATTTCTGGATCCACTTTCATGGCGGCATCCACTTTAATGGCTTCATCCACTTTCGTGGCTGCATCCACGTTCATGGCTGCATTCACTTTCGTGGCTTCATCCACTTTCATGGCTTCATTCACTTTCGTGGCTTCATCCACTTTCATGGTTGCATCTACATTCATGGCTACATCCACTTTGGAGGCTGCATCAACTTTGATGGCTGCATCCACTTTCATGGCTGCACCCACTTTCATTGCTTTATACACTTTCATGGCTTCATCCATTTTGTTGGCTGCATCCACTTTCATGGCTTCATCCCCTTTCATGGCTGCATCCACTTTCATAGCCGAATACACTTTCATGGCCACATCCACTGTCATGGTTGCTTCCACTTTCATGGCTTCATCCCCTTCCGTGGCTTCATCCACTTTTGAGGCCGAATCCACTTTCGTGGCCGCATCCACTTTCATGGTTGCTTCCACTTTCATGACTTCATCCACTTTCATGGCTTCATCCACTTTCATGGCTTTATCCACTTTCGTGGCTACATCCACTTTTGAGGCTTCATCCAATTTCATGGCTTCATCCACTTTCATGGTTGTATCTACATTCATGGCTTCATCCACTTTCATGGTTGCATCCACTTTCATGGCTTCATCCACTTTCATGGCTTCATCCACTTTCGAGGCTGCATCCACTTTCATGGCTTCATGCACTTTCATGGTTGCATCTACATTCATGGCTCCATCCCCTTCCATTGCTTCATCCACTTTCATGGCTGCATCCACTTTCATGGCTTCATCTACTATCTTGGCTGCATCCACTTTCGTGGCTTCATCCCCTTTCATGGCTTTAACAACTTTCGTGGCTTCATCCACTTTTGTGGCTACTTCCATGGCTTTATCCACTTTCATGGCTGCATCTACATTCATGGCTTCATCCACTTTCGTGGCTTCATCCACTTTCATGGTTGTATCTACATTCATGGCTTCATCCACTTTCATGGCTTCATCCACTTTCATGGCTTCATCCACTTTCGTGGCTTCATCCACTTTTGAGGCTTCATCCACTTCCGGTGCTGCATCCACTTTGATGGCTGCATCCACTTTAATTGCTTCATGCACTTTCATGGCTTCATCCACTTTCGTGGCTTCATCCACTTTCATGGTTGCATCTACATTCATGGCTGTATCCACTTTAATGGCTTCATCCACTTTTGTGGCTACATCCACTTTTGAGGCTTCATCCACTTTTGGGGCTGCACCCACTTTGATGGCTGCATCCACTTTCATTGCTTCATGCACTTTCATGGCTTCATCCACTTTTGTGGTTTCATCCACTTTCTTGGCTGCATCTACTTTCGTCGCTTCATCCACATTCGTGGCCGCATCCACTTTCAATGTTGCTTCCACTTTCATGGCTTCATCCACTTTCTTGGCTTCATCCACTTTCTTGGCTGCATCCACTTTCATGCATGCACTCATTTTCATGGATGCACCCACTTTCATGGCTCCATGCACTTTCATGGCTTCATGCACTTTCATGGATGCATCCCCTTTCATGGCTTCATCCCCTTTCATGGCTTCATCCACTTTCATGGCTGCATCCACTTTCATGGCTTCATCCCCTTTAATGGCTTTAACAACTTTCATGGCCGCATCCACTTTCGTGGCTACATCCACTTTTGAGGCTTCAACCACTTTCATGGTTGCATCCACTTTCATGGCTTCATCCACTTTCGTGGTTACGACCACTTTCGTGGCTACATCCTCTTTTGAGGCTTCATCCACTTTCATGGCTTCATCCACTTTCACGGTTGCATCTACATTCATGGCTTCATCCACTTTTGTGGCTTCATGCACTTTCATGGTTGCATCCACTTTCATGGCTTCATCTACTTTCTTGGCTGCATCCACTTTCGTGGCTTCATCCCCTTTCATGGCTACTTCCATGGCTTCATCCACTTTAATGGTTGCATCTACATTCATGGCTTCATCCCCTTTCATGGCTT